>NC_086289.1:37717933-37945433 GCF_963924245.1 Chroicocephalus ridibundus | reverse complement strand
ATTTCCAAAATGACTCACCCATCACTCTCCAAGCACGCTGCTAGCACGGAAAAGCCAGCCGCGGTCCAAGACAAACTCCTACAGGGTCAAAGGTACCTGATGCCAAATTTCTATGCTGGGCAGCTGCCTGCCCAGTCAAATAATGATTTTCTTTTCACACACTTCATTATATCTCCTATTACAGCCACCCTCTCCCTCTGCAAGGGTTCATACAAAGCTATTTGTCTCAGCTAGGCACCTCCTGAGCACAAAGATACTTCTCCAGACACAGCCTTTGAAAGAGAATTTTTAAAAAATTCTATATGTTAAGTGCCAATAGCAAATAACACTGCGGAGCAGTGGCATATGGCAAAACATAAAGAGGGCAATTAGCCCAGCACCTTTGTCTTTTATCTAAGCAGCTTATAAAGAAGCAAGTCTCTGTGTCTCCTCTCACAGCGACCAGGACAGGTTATCAAATCCACCGCATCCTGGGCTGTGCAGGATAAAAAGCCCTGTCCTAAAGAGCCTGTAGTTTAAAGCTATAGTCAATTCTAATACAGCTTCCAAACTACGTACCGTGGTTGTTTATTTTAAATACACTCAATGGACCTCACTTCAGGTAAGCTGTTCCTGTCAGCCCTGTGAATTAAGGAATATACAAAGGGGATGACAAGCAGCATTAGTGCTGTCCTCAGTCGGCGTGTCTTCAAGGAGGACAGTCGCATCATGCTTTAATCATTTTCACTGCAGCCGCCAAAGTAGGAAACTAATGTTTTAAGAAACAGCAATATTTCCGTATGCCATTTGCGAACCCTGGGGTTTAGAGAAATAAAATGCATGTAACAAAGCTTAGAATAAACAGATTTGGAAACAGCACTAGCATTTCATTTTGCATTTGGAGCTCTGAAAGGTTACCCTCACTGTGGCAGTGTTGTTGCTTTGAGACAGAAATAGAAAATCAGCCCTGATTACGCATTTTCTCAATAAATAATGCAAAACGCCGACGCAGCTCTGTGAACAGAGACTCAAGCCCAGGTCACGTCGGTAAGCATCCCACCTACTACAGACACACTACGGAAACGGCTCTTCCAACAAACAGCCGTACCTGCTTTGCAGGACCGAGTCCCATTAAATCTTAACTTTACTTTATTATCATCAGCAGCATTTATAATTAACAATGTGCAAAGAGAACTTACTATGCAAGTCATCATGGGAAAAAAAAAAGGATAGGGTACATTTTGGAAAGCAGAGCACATCAATTCCACTGTTAGCAGAACTGATTGCATCTTGGTTGCTACTGTGTTCGGTTTTGTCTACCTGTGCCTAAAAGAAATCTTTGCGCACTAATAAAGCTGCAGGGAATTAGGAATTTTGGCTGCAGGAAGAGAAAGCAAAAGATTTTTTTCAGGAGAAGGGGGACAACATGCCTCTGAAGAATTCACGAGCCAGTTACACATGAAGTCACAGCTGCTGCTCTTCTGTCCTTACTACTCCGCATCCTCAGGGGAGACAGAGGATTACTGCAGGATGTTTTCATGGGCTAAATATTAGTCAGCATAAGTATTTAACAGCTCTAACACCTGAAATCAATAGCTCCGTCTCTGGTTCTAAGCCACTATAGTCCTGCATGCTGTCAGGTGCCCAAGCTGAAAGCCCAGCACTTCCACAGAGCCCCTCGCACCAGTTCAACAGCCTCTATTTTTGTTGTCAACCTCTTCTTTATTAACTGCACATTAAACGTCGAGCATTTTCCTATTACACCTCGAGGAGAAACAGCAAGAACAGAGCAGGCAGACTTCCAGCAGGATGATTTCAGTGACCAAAGACTTCTTGCTAGGTATCCTCAAGCCACGCAGAGCCAAGAACATAATGCACGAAGCCCATCTTTGCGGTATTTGTGACACAAAACTAAAAACACTCCCTCCACGAAGAAGAGGGAAGCAAGACTGCAGTTCTTTGTCTGATTTACTGACACCAGAGGAAGGACACAGCAAGAAAGCAATTTTCTGTTTGGTAGCCACCATGTAATACCATTAAAATTTAAAAATTCTGTGATACCTTTTTAACAGGATATGAGGTGGGTTTTTTTAAGTAACACTCAGGTTTCTTATTTTCTTCTAATTTCATGGTGAAATCCCCAAGTCCTCACTTTTTCTTCTAAATGCTTCTTTATAGCCTCAGCTGTTCTGGGTAGTAGCTTGTATTCTACACCGTTAAAGAAAAATATGATCACACCAAAACCCAAATTTGCTAAATCCCATGATTTTTAGGACAATGCCATGAAAAACAAGTTATCTCCCTTTTACCTCTCAGATTCCAGCAGTTTTAGATCTCTATTTCAGGCAGCCTTGGTACCTCAACTGACCCGCATTTTCAAGTGCAACAAATTTATTTCAAAACAATTCAGGTATCCAAGATCCCAGATAATTAGATATTTTTTTTCTCTCCCTATGCAGGGGGAAAAACACATTCTTTCTTCTTGTCTCTCAGGAATAGCAGATCACATCTAGGTTTATCCCCGGGAGTATTCTTGCAGTGTGTGTTTGTTTCAAAAGCAGCAGAGATGATGAAAGAGCAAGAAGCATTACAGAAAAGGCAAGTGATATCACAAGAGGACAGCACACCACCGATTAGACTCTCCTGCATTTCTCACCTGGCACGTCACAGAATTCAGGAGCCAAAGGCAACCAAGAAGTGCAGTCTGAATGCAATGCAAACAGCATTTCTGGATTTGAAATCTTAAGATGCCCTGTCCGAAGCTGGAAGGTATTTATGCCTTTTTCACTCCAGTATGCCAACTGCTTTCTTAACAACAAACTCCAAAAACAGGAGGCAAAACTGATTTCCACTGTCTGCCTATTTTCTCATAGTGTGCAGAGCCCTGCAAAGGAACTAAATACATTAAGGCCTCAATTTGCCACACAGCTAAATGTCTTAACAGATCTTTAATAGAATATTAACTCACAGTATAGTGTTATTTGTTCCTCAGCATTCTACATCACAATTCACGGCTTTCAGGGTACAATTTATTATTACGGTTATTCAGTGTAATCAAAGCCTCATGGTATGTTGCAAACCTTCATCACCTTTTTATTTTTTTTTTGTACTAATAGCAAGCAAGCCTGGGGACAATCTGTTGACCCAAGTGAAACATTTTCGTTTCCACAGTACTTCACCCCATTTTTTAATAGAAATTTTTTTTTTTTGTTTTAGAACAGCTGCAGATGTTTTTTTACAGGATTAGGATGTTACACGCTTTATTTTAAGAAAGCATTACACTAAATTAGCGACTGCACATTCAGCAATGCCACATCGTCTTAATTTTTGCCTACATCTGCTGACACAGCAACAGGTGTGGGGCAGCGCCCAGGCAATACCATCTACTACCACTTGCACAATCCATGTTGTTCCCAAAGCCAGGATAAAGCCTCTAAAACCCCCGCCAGCAGAGCACACTACTCATCGGAAGACAGATCTTTTTATAAATACATTATCTGAACAACCAAAATTCCTCCTACTTAACTCTTCTCCCTGGATGTTTCGCTAGACGGTTTTAAGCCATGATTTACAAAATCACGAAGCTTGACTAAAAATACTTATGTACAGTATTGTATGAGAACTTAAAAGCCACAAGAAAGTGCGGTGTTCACAAAAATGAGTAGAACATCAAGAAAGCAGTTTGTGATGAAAAAGAAATGTTCTCTAGACATGCACCAAAGGATGCACAGGTGAAGAAACCATTCCCCAATGCTACACTAGTAAGTCTGCACATTCATTTATTCAAATGTGTAGCAACTTACTGATGCAATTCTTTTGCAGAACCTCTAGCTTTCCATCAATAACCCAGTAACAAGCAAGACCTTGGAAATAACTGCTTCTCATCCCCATCCTTTCCCTCCAGGAGGAAGACAAGCTTCCAAAGGATAGCAGGTCTCCGGCGTCAGCCAGAAGCAGAGTCTAGAGGCTAAAGAATCAGCTATCAGTTCTGAAGCTGGTAGTTCATCATAAGTCATCAGTCATCGTAAGTTCATTATAAGTCATCTAAGCATAAAAACTTCACAGCAAAAGGATTAGGCGAAGGTCAAGGAATACAAAAAGCCTTGCCCACCCTTTTAAATCTGTGCATGGAAAGCCAAAATGACTTCAAATCCTGTTAGATTACAAAAATAATTAAAAAAAAAAGACATTTCCCCAAGTATGGATTGTATTAAAAAATTTAGAAAAAGGTATGTTATGAGCTGAACAAAATTCCCTTCTCTCTCCAGGAGAAGAGAATGAAGTCTCTGTTCACAGAACAGGAACAAGAATGTTCTCCACTTTTTCAGAAATCCTGTCTGAGTCCTCATCACTTACCTCAACGTTCCAAGCTTTGAAATTATTTAAGTCTGAACTGGGGAATACTACCATACGGGTGGGGGGGGTGGGCAGGCAGGGAGGAATAAACAACAAAAGCAACAGAGAGCAGCACTTGAAAAAGCTGCCATCTCTCACAAACACGAGATGCACCAACAATTACATGGAGCAGAAGGAAACAGAAGTGTTATCTATTGCAAAGATAAATACTTTCTCCAAAAAAGCAACACATCTTTGATCTCTAACCAAAAGACTAATCATATGAGGAAAGAGAAGGATGGAAACAGTGCTTACAGTCTGAACAAGAGCTTACAGTCTAGCACAATAGGTATAATATCCAAAGGCTAAGTAAAAATAAAAGGTTTTTTTAATGTTAAAAATATAATAATTTTTTATTATTACAATTATTATAATAAGATATAATAACTAAAAATATAATGTTTTTATATTAAAAATAAAAAATAAAATCTCTGGGTTAAGGCACTTGCCAAGCAGCAACATAAATAAAAATCTTAAGAGACTACAGATTTACATCTGAGAAAAAGGGTAGGCACCCACACGAGGCTGCCACTGCTGACATGACTCTGACTGATGGGCCTTAATGTGCCCTTCAATGTTCAGATCTCTCAAGGAAACAAAGAGAGATGTAGTCAGACAGTTACTCCTACATGTTCCTGGAAATACCCCGAGCTGATGTCTTACACCAAGACTTTCAAGGCAGCCAGTGGAAGATGCAGTTCCAGGGGAGTTCAAAGTCTCAATTCATGAGTCCTCCTTTAAAGATCAAAGATATTTACTGTTGATACCAGAGCATCATTAAGGTGCCAACTCTCATCCCAGGCAACGCTCAAGGATCCTTCATCACTTCAAATTAGAGTAGTGCTGCATGATTGACTCCAACTTTTAAGATGCCGAAATTCATGACGACTCTTACAGAATTCTACTGGAAATATTGACGTTGTTTCTCTCCTTAAAACCCTTCCTCAGCAGAACTATTTCTTTAAATTCAGAACTGGCATGAAACTAGAAACTTCTCCAGTCTTCAGCGTTGGCAGGAGCTGCGTTTGTCTAAACAAGCCTACCACACACAAAGGCTTATTACCTGACTTAACAGCACGCTATCAAATGGCAGTCATCACCTGGTACGGATGTTTCCATCCTGTTTAGAAGGGTGGAAGCACAGCAATGTTAAGATTTTTCAGGAATATTAGACTAGGTTACAGTGTCAACAGAAACTAGAAGGAAGAAGAAGTAGTAGTGATGACCTGGAAGGAGAGAGGCATCACTATTATCACGTCCAACACATCAGCCATAGGAACTTGGGACAGGGAAAATGAGCGGGGAAAATCATCACTGAGGGACAGGGACACCAATGACTGGGACTGGGAGAAGAGCACGTCACCCGCAGCAGCCTTTTTCCCAAAACTGCAACCATTCTCCAGAAAAGTAACACTTAAGGGATTGACCGTTCCTCAGAGGAACTCACCACAGCATCTGGCTAGCAAGTGTCTTAACTTCATCCCACTTTTTCACCTGCTGCAAAAGTCATTCCTTACTAATTTTTTTTTCTTATGAAAAGACTATAGGGAGATCTAAACAAGCCCGTTCCAGTCCTTGAAGATGGCTAATCCCCATTTTCCGCAGAGCGAAGACGAGTCTTGTCGCAGTATAAAGACTGAAGAGACCAAGATTTACTTCAGTGCAGTAGATATTCTTTGGCAGAGCCAGAGAGACACAATAAAGTTTGCTATTATAAATAAGGCACAGTAGCACAGCTCAAACAACTGAGAGGTTTCTGTTCCTGCTCTTGTGGTGAAGTAAACAGATTAAAAGGTTCGAGAGTTAGTTATCCTCAATATGCACATTTCAATAACTATACATTTTGCTGCATGTTCTAACTAACGTGAATGTTTTCTGCTTGCCAAAGCATTCCCATGTAAATAGCCCTACAGGATTTTCCAAATAACTATTACTATGAGCTGAAACGGGCTTTGGCTCCTGTCCTCCTACCTGAGCACATGCATATATCACTAACTTCTGTAGTAATTTACATGGAACAAACCACTTCAAAGGACTTCGACACCAGCCCAGGAGAATTTCCTTGTGAAGAAATGCAGTAGAAGTCATTAACAACATATCTTTAACCCAGGAAACATAGAAAGTGAGAACCAAAAGGAGAGAAAGCAGCAGGGTGATATGATGGCTATCTCTTATTTGTTTATTGCCCTGTAGGCACGGTGCTTCTCAACTGCCACCCGGCTGGTTCCACTGCTCTGTTGGATGCTGGATCCACAAGCATCCATCCCAGCCACGAAGAGACAGCCTCAGCAACAGTTTCCTGCTTCATTAAGGGCCTAATAACAACAGAAATAAGTGGATCGAGTTAGACTCCCCCCCCCAGTAAAGTCTCTTAAGAGATAGGTAGCAGGTTAAAGTCGCTGAAGACTAGACATTCAACTTGCACGAGTATAAAGGCTCATTAGCTCCTTATCTCCCTCCCTCGCATGCTAATATGCAAAGTGATAAAGGGCTCAAAGCCAGCAGGATGGAACTTGAATAAAAAACAGATGGGGGTGGCTTACTAATGATGTGGGTTACCAATTAGCAGATGTTCCGGAGTACTACCTAAAGCATGTTATGTCATTTCAGGCTATTCATAATATCTGGCAAGAGCCTCCCCACAGCAAGAAAAATCACACGTGAACGTCTTTTTGATTCAAAGCTCAGCCATCAATTAAGCTTCTAACAGACAACACAGTCTCTCTGTAAAAATCTCAGTATCCAAGATTGCAGAGTAAATCAGCATTTAGCTCCACAGCCCCATGGCAAGTATATTCCAGCTGGTAAACCCCCTGACAGTCAGATTAGGATGGCTGGGGAAAAACAATTAACCAAAGGTTTTCTACATGGGAACACAAGCAAGAAAGCTAAACCAAATTAGGGCCATTTTTGGTTTGGAGCGACCCAAATGAAGAATTACATCAAGCTTGGTATCACTGAAAATTCCAGAGGCTTAAATTCCTGTTCTGACACCACAGTTTAATCCTCACTCAAAATTACCTTTCACCAAGCAGCTGATTAGAGACAAGTACTTAGATGACCAGCTGCCATAAGACATGAAAAACTCCTCGCTGTATGCGATAGAAACCGGATGCTGCAAAACTGAACCGAATCTCATCTTCGTGAGGTTTTCCCTGCAGGAAACAGAAGCTCAAGTTGCAACATTAGTCGTGCCTACAGAAGCACAGGGACAGTTACAGACACGCTACTGAAAGGGAAAGCCCGAGCTACACAGGGATGGTGCTGCAGGCTCTCCTAGGGAGAAAAAAGCCTTCTGCTCAGCAAAGAGGAGAAAACAGGATTTTTAAAGCCTTTTGGATGTATCTGAACTGTTAATAATGTTATTTCCTCTTAGCAGATACCATTTAATCACCAGTTTTTCCCCTGCTGCCTCTTTTTTTTTTGGTAGACATTCATGTTTTACAAGAAGCACCCCAAATCCCAGGCAAGCTACCACTCAGAAGGCCCTCTCTGTGTATATATACACACACACATATATATAAGCTCGCTATTTTGGAATGAAGGCTGTACTCTTGGAAGCACCTTTGTCACCATGGTTATCAGCTCAGAAAAAATAATTCCCTTTACTGAGAGTTTACATTAAGATGAATTTATCCCAAGGGAAAGGACAGGTAGGTCTTCTAATGTTTGTTTTCTTAATCATGCTTGTTTCTGAGGCTTTAAGGAAGAAGCACCTCATTTGTTTCCAAGCATTGCAGCCCTCCAGCTACAATGGGAAGAAAGAGCACACAACAACTTGAAAATTACTTCAAGCTCAAAACGCCTAAAGACAACACTGAATACACCTACACCGCTATTTTATCAAGCCTCACATCTCCTGCCGCCTGTCTCCTCTTCTGCTTCACTCCGTTACCTCAAAGGAAAGGGAAATGAGCTACTGCAAAGCCAGGAACATTGGATATGTCGGAGCTCCTGACAATAACCAGATCTCTCCCATGCTAGCATCCTCACAGACAAGCGAGGGGGGAATGTGTTATACCCGACCAAGACTAGATTAAGGTATTTCATTTTCTTCTGTAAGCAGGCGTAGTTCACTTCCCAATTACCTCATGCATTACACCTCAAGGTGCCCAAAGCACTAACGCTCTCTCCAGATCTCTTCCTGCAGTATATTTATTTTGGCAGCTCCATCCATTCACGCCAGTGGTCTTACACTTCCAGTTTTGGCACGCGCACTGTGTTTTTCTGACTGCAGGGGATTATAAAAGACTTATCAAGGCCCCCACGTTCCTGTTTTAAGGCTAATTCTGTTGGGATGGGGTTAGGGCTGATGGCTGGCAATGCCGTGAAGATCTTTCACTACAGGAGGCAAAGTTTACATTGGTTTAAAACTAGCGGGCTGCAGCAATCAGTAATTGCCTGCAACACCAGCCTCCCTTCACTAAGGGCTGCCTTTGCCAGGAACACAAACGGAGTCTTTAATCGAACAAGGACTTCGATCCCTGTTTTGGATGCGGCTGTCACTTGTGCGCTGAAGCAGAGATACCACCAGCAACAACTCCAGCTAGTAACATTTCTATCCTACAGCCCAAGCTGGTGCTTTCTGCAAGGTTGAACTTGGCAAAACACTTGCCAGGCACGGGAGAGAGAGACAAAACAAACAAACAAAAAAAAGGGATAAGCATGTATATTTTTGTTACTTTTAAACTTAACTTCCTTGCATTATGGGACACCGTTAGGTATTGGATTTTGTCACATGCATGGGGAGGGTCTCGCTGGTCTCGCACCAACGGATGGGGCTAAAAGCTCAAGGGCCAGCTCAGGTCTAGCAAGGGAACAGGAGATGCATGGCAGAAATCCAGGACACAAGAGACCCACACAAGTCCCTTTTTCCCGAGCCTGGTGAACTCCAGGATTGCAGAGTGCCACCACGAATCTGCCAGAAAATTCTCAAGTTGCTCACAAAGCAGAGGAGCTCGTCACTGGCCTTGACTTCAACCTTTTGACAGTTCAAAAAAACTCCCAAACAGGATATTCAAGTAGGGCTGAGCCGACAATCACAGGAAATTAATTTTATATTCTGCTAGAGGGAATGAAGCAGTCTCTTTCCAGCTGAGAGCATATAATTATTTGGCACCAACTGGCCACAACTCATAGGCTATGACAGCAGCTGAACAATCCATTTTAGTAGGGTAAGCCTATTTTTCCTTTGTCTCAACTCTATTGGTTTTCCAATCCTACCAACTGCCTGGAAAAATATAAGCTGCCGGGAGGTCTGGGGCCATGATGACCAACGCAACATTCTTCCCTACAAACAATTGTGCTATGAACCAACCCATCGGGCCAGGCAAGCCACCAAGGACACAGTAGGGCAAGAACCACAGCACAGCCCAGGCTGGAAGGGACCTCAGAGCCCCCTGAAGCTATTTTCCTGTTCTACTCCAGTATTAACATTGAGCACAACCGCTCAAAATACATCTGGCAGACTCTGAAAGGAAGAATATTTGTCCTTATCTGAGGATACAAAAAGCGGATGGTGATGGCAGCTTTTATCTCCCAAGAGCAGTACGACTAAGTTAAAAACCCAAAGAACCCCATTTTTAACTGTGTGCTGAAGCTCAATCGAATCTACACTTAAGTGCTTGTATAAAAATATTGTTGTGCTGCAGTAGGAAGGACTTCTGCATTTTTTAATAAATGCATCAAGATGTTTAGAAGAGATTTCTTAACAAGGACTATCCAAACTGCTACAGTTAACTCAACTGCTAGACCCGACATGGCCAATGACAGCAATGTCTCATCAGTCCACATATCGCTATTGTTTCTGGGGAACACTTCAAGCAAAATTCCGACACTAAACTTTATTCTTTTCAAGATGGGGACTCGAATAAGGTTTCCTGTCCAATATATTTAAAGATGTCATTGTTTTTCCAAGCTGCCTCTAATGAGCAATTTGAGGGGGAGGTTGTTTTTGTTTTGTTTTTAGAATCAGAACTAGTTACGGCCTCCCTATAAAGGGGAAAGAGGAATTCAGAGCAAGTAGCTCTGGTGCCAATATTTCAAAAATAACCAACTTGCATAATCTCAAAAGCATTCTTATGGAAGCTCTCCTTCAGAAAAAGGCCTTTGATGATTGCTGCGGTTTTGACAGCAAGATCCTTATATGGATTCAAACTACAGAAAACATTTTATACAGAGTGGTAACGGTAAGGCCGATCACTACGAACATGTTGAATGAATGGAGGACAGAACCAAAAGATTCAGGGAGGCCTTGGGATCGCTAACTTTCAAGCTTCATAGCAGAGATGCCAGGAGATTTTGGCAGAGCTTTTGTTTTTATTTAGACACACACAGTTTTTGTAAGAACAAGCTCCATGCCAAACAAGCTCCCAGCCAGGAATAAACCCAGTGGCCAAAAGATCAGCAAGGAGTGACCAAGACGAGGGCTCTCTGCTGTTCTTCAGAATCATGGAATGGTTTGGGTGGGAAGGGACCTTAAAGCCCACCCAGTGCCACCCCCTGCCCTGGGCAGGGACACCTCCCACCAGACCAGGCTGCTCCAAGCCCCATCCAACCTGGCCTTGAACACCTCCAGGGATAGGGCAGCCACAGCTTCTCTGGGCAACCTGGGCCAGGGGCTCACCACCCTCACAGCAAAGAGTTTCTTCCTAATGTCTAATCTAAATCTACCCTCCTTCAGTTTAAAGTCATTAGCCCTTGTCCTATCACTACATACCCTTGTAAAAAGAAGTAGGACACCAACCTCCAGATACACAGACTGCAGTACACACATTTCCCAAGTATTTGTAATGGATGCAAGATAAAGAAGTGTCATTTCTAAGAAGTGACATTAGTGCGAACAGAGCACTACAGCAACAGGAATGCTTATCGGAAAGCTAACCAGGCTGCACGGTTCCTTGACAGTTTGACAGCGAGCTTGAACTCTCCACCTATTAAAGCCACCCAGCACATACATGTGCACCTAATCTTTCCTTTCCTCTAAAGCCTCATATCCATGACGTGGATGGGTCCTCCCCATACCTTCACATGGCCAAGAATGAGCACACATACACTACATTAAGGGGGATGATGCTTCTGGCAACAAATTCTAGACAGCATCCCTAATATTTCAATTTCTCTGCAGCTTTATGAGGAAAACACAAACTGAAGACTTGGTGTATTTATTGCATACCAGTTCTGCTTCCCAAAGCTCTAAGGAGAGAGGTAGCTGGAGAACAGAAGAGCACAGGCACTATGAAAACACCCAGTGCGCCCATACAGTTCTGTACTGTAGTCAACTTGTGCACCCCAGAGAGTCCTCATGATGCGGAATAAAACAGCATTCCCCTTTTTCCAAAGGGCTCAGAGCTCCCGTGGTAGACATGGTGTAACCCAACTACCCAGCAAAGGATAGTTCCCGTAAGGAACACTGAGGAAAAAACGAAATCTCAATAGATGTTTTGACAGGCTCTTAACACAAGGCTAGCAGGAATATATTAGAGCAACATTACTCGTTCTAGGGTCAGCAGAGCACTTCTGATGCAGGGGGAAGTGAAAAGTGGTCCACAGCACTACTACAGATGACCCCCCACACACAGTGTCCCCATGTAGTAGTAGCATCCCAGCAGGGATAGCTGGAGCCATCAAAAGTGTCCAGTTTTACTAGAGCAACATTTTATCAAGCAAAACCCTTTGCTTGAGCAAAGCAGTCGAGATAGTTTATACGGCCAGCTTCGAGGTATTGGTAAGAAACAAGGTTATCCACACATCTCACCTGCTCCAGCGCTCAGAAAAAAAGACTACCTGGTCCTTCAATTCCAATGGAAGGCTAAGAGAAGACAACACTCAAGCAGCAAAGACAAACCAAACCATCATGAAAGTAAGTAGCATTGCATGCAGACATGCAGTCACCGCAGCATGCTCATAGAAGACAAACTAGTGTCCAAACATCATAGCAGTGTCCTACCAAACACAGGGCTAAAAACAGCAAGGGGGAGTAGGGGAAGCAAGCTAAATATTTGGACGGACTTCTGAAAAGCCAACGAAGGACCACACACCGGCATAGAAAGAAGCTGCAGCTTTCATTTTAAGCCAAGAACATACTTTTATTATGTTTTTAAACACCCAATGGGAAAAAGGACACATAACTCATTAAACGGTCAAAACTAGATAAGAAAGAAACCCGTATTCAGACCGACAATCTTTTGCTGGAGTTCAAGATTTCCATTACATTTCTGTGCAACACTACATTAAGCTCTACCGAATACCAGAGCAAGGCATGTAATAATTCATTTTACTTGTTGACAGTTATATTTGGACATATCCTATCTTGCTAAAAATGAGAAACGTAGTAATTTGCATTTCCTTTGTCACCTGTTATTTCAGAGACGAAGCATTAAACAGGATTAAATTATGTTATTTTTGTCAAAAGTAACATCATGATTATAGCCACAGGGATTCACGGAGGAAATCCATTCTCCACAGGATTTTTCTGTGAAAATGAAGTTAAGCATTTAAAAGCTATCTGCAATATGTAGGTGTTTCGCATAAACGTCCATGCTCGGGTACCAAATTTGAATTGGAGAGGTCTGACAGTGCTCAATAGTAAAATCTGAAAAAGCTTGTGCTTTAGGAAAAATATCTTTATATATGGCAACGTAATGCTGCAAAAGACTTCGTTCTGTCTCTTAAAAATATGTTTAAGAATAACACTTGCCCTTTTCTCTCTCCCCAAACCTGAGCACTACATCACAGCTGAGGAGCTTTTAGGAGCAGTGGAGGAGGAGAGAGAGGAGCTGATCCACAAGTTAATATCAACAGGCTCCTTGAAGCTGCAAGCATCTACAACATTCTGGGATGTACCAGCCTTTTATTTACAGCCACTGAAGGAAGCCTGGCCAGGGACAACAGAAATACCGAAATTTCTACCTCAGAAAACCAAACAGCAGCTGATCTACAGCAAAAGGCAAAAAATTTGACAGGAGCCTGTTCCATCAATAATTGAGGAACAAAGCTGAGGGGGTGTAAGCAGCTGTGGTCCAGGTACTATGTAGTACTACAATGTCAGTACAGCTTTTCTGTCTCCTAGATGACTTCATTACTCAGAAGATAAATCTGGATCCATCTGTTCCCATTAGAGTGTAAAATGGCTTGGTGTGACCCTTCCGCAGCCCTTCATTGCAATACACATCTGTTCTTCCTCTACTCGGCCTTCCTATCGCCCCAGCACGGTAACACACCCCCCCGCAATGCTAGGAATAAAATATAGATATCAAAAGAAGAAAAACACTTTCCAGCTGGCAACTATAGCCTTACCATTTAGTCCACGTGAAGTTCTAGGAAAGCACATAAAGCGCAAGTGTTTGAAATAGCTTTCCTGTTTCAAAGGTGCTGCAAAAAAAAAAAATTTAAAAAAAAAAATCCCTCTTCCCACGCAACTCTTCTGGCTACTGCAGAATCCTGCTAAACTTGAATTAGACTGCAATTTGCAGACAGCCGTAGAGCACTGACAAGTCCTGCACTGCTCCCAGGCTGCCGCATCAGCTCTCCAAGGGCTCTCTGGCAAACAGGTCTGGCCTTGCTTCTTGAGGACACCTCTCAGAGCATCCACCAGATGGACAGTTTGCCCCTGCTCTGCCCAACAATGTGGTTACCTCCAGTATTTATCTCCCATCACAATATCCTCAGGCATACCACCTTGTTACTAAGCTCTTCCAAAAACCTGGAGACATCTGAAGAGGGAGGAAAAACAAAGAGATCTAGGAAAGAACAGGTCTCTGGTTTCATTGGTACAGGCGACAAATAAACAGGCAAATAACTCACCCAGAAGCATCAGCTTAGATGGTGGAAATCTTAGCTGGTCAAGATCTGTTACAGCCAGGGCATCCATAATTCTGCTCACTCTCCGTTTCTCCCTGATTTTTTAAGCTCCAAATAACACTTGGTCCCTGGATAAATCATGAAACTGCAGAATTCATATTCCATGTACAACCCTGTATCCAACATCACCTGGCTCTCCATTCACAAGAGACCAACCTGTTTAAACAGAGACAGGGTCATGCGCTTCACTTGTCACAGTCTGCAAACTAAGAGTACAAGATGGCTCTGGTTAAGGTGTGACCCTCACCCGAGTAGGGCATCTCTACAAGTAGAATTTATCAAAAAGTTTGTATTAATGGTACGGGAGAAAAATGAATAGCAGCACTGAAAAACAGAAATTGGGGTCAAGTATTACAAAAATTGCACCAAAGCTCTTACCCACCCCATGAGGAAAGTACATTTTTAATCCTGTCTTGTATTTCAGGAGCCCCTCTCCTGTAGCTTTTATAGACTCTGCTAGAACCGCCAACAAAAGCCAGAGACAAGAGCCTATGGAAAAGCTTTTCTCAACTCACATCATCAATACCTACAGTCCTGCCATCTGCCCAAAGTACAAAAGGGGAAGCACCATGAGCTAACACCAAACTGGAAAAAGAAAAAAAAAAAACAAACCAAAAACCGACAAACCAAACCCACACCGGTCTAAACAGCCTCACACTATTTACATACACACAAATCTCTCCACCCATTGATAAAGGTCTCTGCTTGCTTTTGATAAATTTGCAAAAGAATGGAGCTGCAGTGGGGGGAGGCAGTGGAGATACACCCTGCCTGCTTATCCTCCCCCCCGCCAGCAGCCCTAAGGGGATGCCCAGGCACATCTGTGATCGCTGTTACTATTACATGTGTCTAATCCTCATCAAAAAACTACTAAGAAATCAATTTCTATTACATTTATTTTTACATATGCTTTCAGGGGCAGGGGGAGGGAAAAAAAAAAAAAAAAAAGACGAGACAATGCCTTCCAGGAACTAACGTCCTGACCAAGATTAGCAAGATCTACAGATACCACCGGTTCTCATCCCAAAGAATAATTTACTCTGGTGTAGTCATAACAAGTGCACAACCGCAAGTGTTTACCATCACCTTCCTCCGTATGTTTATCTGAAGATGAGTTTGGCATTGAAATAAAAGTATGGAGTGAGGTTAGTTTAATTAGCTATACAACAGGTATTTAGAATCTCTTTTCCAGAGCACAGCTGCCAAATTCATGTACGTATTTAGCATTAAAAACTCACAGCAATGCCAAATCGGTCCTTCGCATGTGAAGTTACAGATCAGGTTACTGCAAGTTTAGCCTTGAAGGAAATTAACTTGGGGGAGCCTGGAGGAACTTTGTGAACTTACTCAAAAACCACTTTATCTGCTTCCTGTTAAAAAAAACCAAAACATTTCGCTCTCAAGCCATTGGTATGTGAACTATGTTTGTCACCTGGGAAGTCACAAGTTTTGCTTCAATTTTGAACAGGCTGGGGAAAAAAAAAAATAAAAGTGAACCAAATCACCCATCACAGACTGTCAAACTGAGCACCGCACTCAGTTTGACCTGAATAAAGCAAAAAAAGAGTCACAGCTGAAAAAGCAAAAGTTTCTTTCCTGCAGTTATCTCACTGTCGTCCCCCCGCCCCGTCAACTGTACTGGGGATTCTGGCCTGAAACGCCTCAGTAAGTAAGGATATCAGGAAAGTTCTAGATTTGCCTTGAAAGAAGAAAGCCTCATATGTTTGTACACTATGCATTATCCATTTACAACGCAAATGTCTGTTACTTGTGCTAAAACCAGACGAACTAAAAAGAAAGTGATTGTACATCTGTAACATCAAAACCCAGTCTATCATTAGGACAGCACCGTGCAGTTTGGTATCAAGAGCATTTATTTTAATCATACTCATATTTTCATATTGCCATCTACTGCCAAAATCTACCACAAAAGCAAGGTAGAGAACAGATGACTCTCTGAAACATGTTTATTTTGGGGTTTTTTGAAAAATCATTCAAAACAAGTTAACCGAATAGAAGTTGTCCCAGATACTTGACCTGATACAGAATATCAGCCAAGTCGCTTGTTAATCAAGGTAGAAACTAATCTACCTTATACGAGACAAAAGCATTAAGTCCACCAGACATTTGGGAATATTTCTTGAAATCTGAGGCAGGAACAGACACAAGCCATAGAGACAGATGGCCACCTGAATGTTAGAGAGGTAAGAGAGGTTGCAGGTTCATACTGAAGATTTTTGCATGTTTCCACAGACTTATATGAATGGTTTTGCGTGTTTCTGCTCAGCCGCGTAGCATAGAACATAGCAAGAGAACCTTAATTATCCAAAATATACAACTGATATATAAATACAGGCCCAACCTATGATTTCAGGCTAGCAACAAAACGTCAGCACACTCCTTGCACTTTAACCATTCCTGATGAGCAAGTAACAGACGCCACAACAGTGAAGGCTGCTGTAAGGCAGCCCTGGAGGATGTATGTAGGCCATACTGAGTTAATCTTCATAGCAGTCAAAGGTTCTACAAGCTTGCCAGATAATGCCAAGAATGTAAATTCATCCTCCAGCACCGGTCCTCCCGCTCTTGCTGTTTATAGATGCCAGCAGAAGTGATGGAGCTATAGAACTCCCTCATTACCACCTGCTCAGCCTTCAGTATACTGCGTATCTTCAAAAGAGGAAGAAAAAAACACCCCAAGAATGTACATATTGCTAAACTGGCTCTCACTGACGTGTGCAACATTCTTCTAACAAAGCAGCCTTACCACATAGCATGCAACTATGCCTGGACTAAAGCCGTGGAAAGGACAGCAAGAGTCAGGCACAGTTATAGCTAAACTAGAAAAGCCGCTTTTATCTGCCATTTCATTTTTTCATTGAAAAAAACGTGGACATTCAATTTGTTTTAAATCATCTATCAGGTCAAGCATCAGGAAGGTGAATAATTTGATTGTCAAGACCTACCATGCTGTAACCCAAGACATTTTTCTGCCCAGCAAACACTCCTAGCTCAGAAAAACCCCGATGACTTCCTTCCATTTGGTTGCCTGTACTGGAAAAAATGTGGGGTTTTGACAGTCCTCAAGAGGAACAACTACCACATCCTTTCAGCATTGTGAAGCTTAACAGCCACCTAAGGCAGTATTACAACCTGGAGAAAGACAATTACAATAATAATTCTCCTAAATCTGTCTGAATACCTGCAAAAATACGTCTAAGAATAAAGACTTTAAATAAAAGCGTGCACTTTGGTCGAACAGCCAGGCAGCTCCCCAGCAAGACAGGAAAGCACACACTCGAGATGCAGCGAGTAGGTTCTAAATGAATGCAGTTATTCAGCTGAAAGCCCGTTTCTGCAACGACGATAAAGCAATACAGTAACCACTAAGTATTACAGCTCTGACCGCTGCACCCACTGGTTCCTGAGTCACAAGCATTCACCATCTCATCCTCAGCTCTAAACTGCCAGGGACTTCTACACATGGCTACATTCACAGGGAAACGGGATTAAAAGATTCAGGCGCTGAATTAATAACAGCTTTGACTTAGTAGTTGTATTAATCACCCAGTGGGGTGTTGACTTCGGTGGGTCTCAAAGTACCGCGCCACGTTGAATAGAGATTTTCTCATCCTACACCTTTTACTGAATTAGCCGCCCGAGGACAGCAGACACAGAGCTCTGAGAGACAATTCAACGATAAACACGCTTTATTAGACTCAGAAGTTTTCATGTACAGTTAAACTCTCACCAGAAAAATCAGAGGCATACGATGAAATGAACAGAGCAGTCTCCATGTCAGTCTCATTCAGAAACACTATGGCTATTTCCCTCGGCAGCAGATAATGAAAACCTATAAAATCACATCTTCACCATAATCATTCATATCCCACTCTGTATTACCACTCAAAAATTCATCAGTCATTGCCAGCCTTAAACAAATACAGATTAATGTCACCTTTTGAACAAATCCCATCTAGTTCCTCCCAAATTATTTTTCAGCCGGTCTTCCCAATAAACAGGAGGATATATCCAACGCAGTCAAAACCCTATTGGGCTTCCCAATATGTGGTGCAATCTTTCAAGTTATTCTAAAAGCACATTAACAGTTCGCACCTTTGATGAAACCTTAAGACAAGCACACAGAGAACAAAGATTTTCTTTTTGCCTTTTACACATTTGTATAAAAAGCCTCAGAAGTTCACTGCCATTAACAGACACTGAAACTTGAATTACTGATGATATTCAACACCTCTTAACATACCTCTAAGAACTGAAACCTTTTTATCCAAGACTTTCGGTTTTTACTTTTATGCTGGTAGACAAATTGTGAAGATCAAAATAGTAAAATACTGAAGAGGTGAAAAAAAGATAGCAGTAGAGAACAAGTAACACGGCAGGGGTGGAGGGGAAGCGGTGGAGAACCTCATTAGTCAGGCGAGAGTTTAATTAAAGTGTGGAAAGAACAGTACTGCCAAATTCTGAAATTACATTATTTTGGAACTAGAAGTATACAGCCCCAGAACACAGACAGTTCAAGACAATTGAAGATTTAGTGCAGTGGCATTAAAATAAGAGACGGGAAAGCAAAAGCAGAGCCATACATTGGGATTTGTTTAGTTTGCAGCTGTAAATCCATGTGTAAGCCAGGTAATTTTGGGGCAACACTAGTACCATCCTCATTGACCTGGGTGAGCACAGAGAATTCACTCTCAGCACATCTAAAGACCACATCAGATAGGGGGAATGGCTGGTTCAGTAAAGGACAAGGCGTCTCAGTAGGTCAGACAAATAAGCGAGCAGCTCAGGAGGTTCAAATACAAATGTGGTTCTAACCACACGTCGTGCTGCATTAACGAAAGCCAAACTGCTTCCCTCTGCCTGCAGGTTATTTGCCTCATGAGGCCACAGCTGGAACAGCACAGCCCGGTTGTGCACAGCCACAGTACAACAGAGAAGCCTGAAACTGGAAAAAGCCCAGGAGAAGGTCCACCAGATGGTTAGGGCTCTATAGCATTGGATATACAAGATGCTACGGTAGAGGGACATGTAAAGAGAGTCTACAGGCTGCTCACTGCGACACAACCCAGTGAGACTCCTGCTACCTAAAGGGGAACTGCAGGCAAGATGCAACCTTGGGGGCTGCATAGCAAAATCTCAAAACACAAATTGTTTTAACAGAATTCTCCAAAAAAAAAAGCTAGAAAAATTACCATGAGAGCTGTGCCACACCAGAAAAAGGAAGCCTAAAGGGGCAGTTGAATTTTCATTTTCATAGATGTTTCAGAGCACAACTGGACAAGGCCTTAAGCAACCTGAGGTAGCGTTGAATCCAGCCATGCTCTGAGTAGGTTAAAATTGGCAACCTGCAGAGGTCCCCTCCAATAATTTTCAACCTCATTTGTCCCCCCCCCAATCATTTTCAACAGCTGTTTAGGTTTACTGCTGATTAACATTCATAGGGTAAACTCCAAATTTTGACTCTTCTTCCAACTTGAACACTGACAAAGCCATGACAACTATCACTTAAAACATCTTAACATCCTTCAAGATGATCAAATTCTCTATTCCTCATGTAAAAAACTCCAATAAGTTTGTACTCAGACACCTACACAATGCAAGCAGAATCACCAGCCGTCCATGAACACTACTTTTTACCTAACAGGTGTGATCACTTAGTAATTTTTTTGCTTATCAGAAAATAGCCTCATCTGAAGGTCTTAGCTGAAACTGCATTCAGTTAGGAAGTTGCCTATGGCAACTTTTAAAAAACACAATACCACCCCCGCTGATATTTGGATTTATCCCAGTGCCTTTTAAACTTTTAATAATCTGCCTATACGTTTTACTTCAGTTTTCATTCCCTCTAACATTCAAACTGTCACGCTGCTGCCAAAATCTTCTAACATCATCTAAATGCTGTGTCCCATGCCCAACAGCCACAGCTTCCACGCTCTGTTTGGCAGAAAAAGAAGGAAGGAAACACAATTTCGTGAGACCATTTTGAAGGGTAGTATCTACATTCCTAAATTAAATCACCTAAGAAGTAAGAGCATGTAACACCTTCAATAAGCCATCAAGATTACATCTTGCAAACAAAATCCCAGTGGGTCACTCATGCAGTTCTTAAACCCTGGAATTTTCTTGGCATTACTTAACCAGAAACTTGCAAGAAACCTCACACATAGATAGATATCTCGTCAAGAACTTAATTTTACCAAACAGTGCATAAACAGGCAACATCGCTACTAGTTCTAACAATAGGGAGCAATCCTCATCGGCTCTTCTTAAGATGATTAAATCCATAAATGAGTTTACATATTGTTTCTATACAAAATTAATGTTCAGTATAAAGCAAGCTCATGGAGAACCTGGATTTTTAGATTTCTACTAATACTTATCCCCACAGACGCAGTGTTCCTTTTTACTCACGGTTATGCCTGGATGGTATTTACTTTCCTAAGGCCCCAAACAGACTAGTGTGATCTTGGTCCCTTTGGAAAAAACCAAGGTACATCCAACTTCAGGTTATTTAGTTGACTTGAATTTTGTCATGAGAAAAGCAACTTTAAATTTTTCATAAAGACTTACCCAAAACATTGTCTAGCAACATTCGTTTAGGTTTCTGTCTCTAGGAAAGTCCAGATAATCACGCCTACAAAATTTTGTTGAAGAGGTGACTGCAGAATTTTTAATATTGACCTATCTGTTAGCTTGAAAACCAAAAATAAAACTGCCTTTGTAAACAAGAGGGAGGAATTTATATTTTTAGATCAGATACTGAGCGTTTTGGAACAAAAATACTAAACAACGCGTGTTTACCTGTTTATCAATGGAGGACTTTGTACTTCTGGAAGAGCTACAGATGATACTTCCCCACCACACATTCAGGAAGCATCAAGAAATGCAAGGAAAAAAGGAAGGGAAAGAGGCAAAATTCTTCCTTCCACAACCTTTCCATACACACAGGCTCACTTGGACAAGATTCTTTAGCTGAAGTTACTAGATAGATGCTAGAAAAAGCCGTTACAGATGAGCACCAGAAGCAGAGCATTCACCCAGTTGGTAAACAAGAATTAAAATGTGACCACCACGGTAGTAAGCCACAGACCAGCTGCCTCTATGGGAAGAGACACAGCTTCAGCCAAGGCAAGCCCCAGTGGAAGAAAAACCAGAACTATGCGTATATTCATTTAAACTCCTTGTCCTTTTGCTAGGAAGTACAACTCCCAAGGTAAGTTACAAGAGAAGGCACCGGCTTTTCTCAAAGTTTCACACAGAAGAATTCCTCCCTGGGCAGAAGGCAGCCCTATAGCCTACCCCATCCAGAGGGCACAGTTTGGGATTCACAGCATGTGCCCAGAGACTGGTCTGTGTGTCTTCTCACATTCAACATACTCTTAACAGTCAGCTTTCCTTTCTTAAGTTGGATGTTATTCTCTTTTTTACCCTTTTTTACATCCAGGTTTTGGCATTTTAATTATTTTTAACACCATACTCAGCACATCATCACACAATCCAATTAGCAAATAGAAATTCGTTCTAGCATTACCTTCATTTACTTTATCCAACCACTTGCATGCTTGAAAAAGCTATTCTTTGTGCCCTGCCGCTATAAAAAGCTTATTCTGATCTAAGTACACACATAACCACCAAGACATCAAGTGTTGGTTGTAAAGATTCCAAACGTTTTCTCCTGAATTACAGATTTGTCATGAAGTTTTTACTGAAATATAAACAAGGATAAGAGACACTGAAAATATCTGTGCCATAGATTTCAAGGCTGTTATGTAGTCCCTTTGGGGTCTAGGGAAAGGCTGGAAAAGAAAACAAGGCTGGCAAGGCAAAAACATTATTTTCCCCAGGCAAGTGTCCTGGTGCTAAATGGTTCATTCTTTCTCTACAAAGGATTTTGTACTTCCCCCAGCCACCGAGCATTCATAACACCCCAAGCACTGGCCCAACACTCCCAACACATAAAGATTAGAGGATTTGCAATCCCAGATAATTACAACACAACACATTAAGTAACTTAGAAGGCTAATTCAAGCAAAAGTCCAAAACCCTGTAGGCAGAAACAACACATATTACTCACCGTGCACTCTGTACTGAGGAAGGGGAAGGCTGACACAGCTCCAAGCAAGACAATGGTGCTCTTGCAGCCTTTTTTGCTCAACCCATGGCCGATGCCAAGCCCAGACTCATCAGGGGATCCAGGGCCCCTTCCACAGCTGCTCCTCATCACCCACATAACGAGCACTAAGCCCCTCCAACCCCCAAATGGGGAGAGAAGCTCTTTGGCCCAGGTGGGACTCGTTCCTCCCGACGCACCGAGGTCAAGCTGCCATTCTCTACCCAGCTGCTTTTGCTCTGAGCACTGAGCAAAGCTGCTGGAGGGACAGAAAAATCCCCCCTTCACACAGAAAGACAAGGCACAACCGAAGGGATTGCACTGTGGTTCCCCTTGTATTTATTTTTCAAAACCCATTCCCCTAATATATTAGCAAAATTCTTAACTGGTTTAATCTCCATCCTAACAGCGTGTGGATTTTTGCCATAAACATTGAAACTACCTAAGAAAAGTTTTAGTAGACATTGGATGGAGAAAATACCCAGTTAAATGCTGCAACAGTAGAAGAGGCTTACAATTATGGAATCAATATAAACTCCCTTCCTCGTAGATGCTGGAAAAGAGGGAGAGCTTGCCCAGCTGGGAAGCAGTTATGCCCTTCAAGCTCCCTGCGCCTTTCCAAAGCGTACCCAAATCGTACACTTTCTGCAGCAGCAACCACCCTGTCATAACTACGTCACGTACAAAGCAAGCTCTAACCCTCCAGCTCCCGCAGCCACGCATACAGATTCAACACCACAAAGGTGTTTCCTAAAGCACGACAATACTAATACCATATTCGAAGAGGTGATTATTTTTTATTGCCACGCTGCAGAAGTAGACATGCCATCAGTTCACAGAAAATCAACTGCTGATATAATCTCTGAAAAAAACCCAGTCATATATTATGTACTGTATATCTATATCTAGTAAACTTAATGCTGATTACATTTATTTAATTTAGTGGTATTAAATAACGATCCATTCATGCTCATCCCTGGCAAGCCAGTAGAACTGCATGAAGAAACCCCATGCCAAAAGCAGTCTGGTGGTGGTCCGTCTGTATGCTCCCACAGTCACGGCCACTCGCCGACACCAGTTTGATTTATGATAAACTTCCTTCTTTCCAGCTCACACTTGCAACACAAACTACTCTGCAATCCCAAAGGCAGTTTTAAAATCAGAAAAAAACAGCCGGTTTAACATCATAGGTCAAATATCCTTCAAGGGGTCCAAGAAGCATGCCATCGACTTCAGTAATGACTCAAAGGTCACCATTCAAAGGGCAGAGATTCTTAGAAACTAAATATTTACTTACAGAAAACCTGAGAGAATCCCCACAGCCTTCTCTGAAAAGCTCTTTTGAGTCCAGACAAGGAAGGATTCATGATGGTAAATCATCTGCCTGCACAGGACCTGCAGAAATTGCTTCCTTCGAGGCCTCTCTGCCAGGGTGAAGTAGGTTCCACCAGCCCCTCCTGGGCATGGTGACCCTGCAGCTCCTGCCTCTTAACCCACGCTTGCTCCTCCTGAAAGCCTGGAGAACAGCTGGTCATCCTGCATACTTTTACTGACAGAGGAACATGCAAACGCCAGTTTCCGCTAATGTAAAGCAGAAATGAACGCCTTTGCGCCTCTAAAGGGAGATGAGAGCCATCCTCCAACCCAAACATTAACTTTTCCCACAGCAAACAGATACAAATCAGAGCATACTGTAACTGTAACCACAAAATTGGTGAGGTTGTGTACAGTCCAACTGTTCCAGCTTCACGGGATACGCCTTATGAAACAGTTCTTTGCCAAAAAATGCTTTCAAAGAAACGAAGAGAAGGCAAAAAAATCACGATGGCCCTAAAACTCAAAAAATACAAGTCATTTTCCACTCGCTTGACTGTGGAATCAGCAAAACGTGCAGAAACTTGCACCTAAACTTCACACTGTACAAACAGACACGGGGCATTTGATCTCCCCTGAATTTAAAAAGCAAGAAGAAAGACAGAAATATTTGCTGCTGAACCTCTGCTCAGTTCACTGCAAGCAATTTGTTAGCAATACTGATGGCATATCCATTTAAATCTGTATCACAGCAGTCTGCCAGATTACTGTTTTACTGACAGTAATCCCAGGTTATTTTTTCTAAACTAGGATAATCTTAACATAAATACAGCAAGATAAGACATTTGAAAGTCTGTATCTTCAACCTTGCATTCTAAAAATCAGCTTCAACAAATTCTGAATAAAAACTGCCCCGGAAGTTTTAGGTTCCCCAAAAACCCAAGAATCAGAGTGGAAGTTCTTTCCTAAAATTATCATCTGAACAAGATGAGTCAACCAACAGTGCTCTCAAAAATAGTTGGTTGGGATTCTTTTCCTATTTCACATGCCTTCTTTTATAGCTTTTTGCTAATTTTTAATAAAAAATTGATTTATAGAAATGTAAAACTGCGAGTAACCAGCACACAAAGACAGATTACATTTTGTGCAGGATTAAGTGGATATTTTACACTGCTGTATGCTCTGCTTGGCTTTGGCTGGTTTTTAGAAACTATACTTGGTAGAAGGCAGAAGAAAAGGGAGAGGACAGGGAGAGGTGCAGAAGTAAGACATATTTACCATTGGAGGCTCTGGAGCTCCAGGTCAGCACGTTATACAAGATTAATCTTGCCAGCTACTGGTACTTAGCTTTTTCAGCAAGGAAGGCATTAGTCACAGTCAGTAGCTCCAGAGGCACAGCATCTCAGAAACAAGAGAACTGGCACTAGAGAGAGACGAGGACTGATGTCCAAGGTGAGACTGTACCTCATTAGATGTGCACCCCTTTGAAGATGTAACAGCGGGGACACCCAAAACGGCAGCAGCAAGGGTGCCTCCAGCATCACGGGGGCTGGAAGGAGCTCTTAGCAATCAAAAGAAATGGTGCTCAGTCAACCAAACAGGTCACAAGGAGCACCAAGGGGCCCGTTTCAGAGATCCAAAGGCAATTTTCATTTAAGTAGTGGCTTAAGAGGAAAAACAAAACTACCCATATGCAACAGTTAATTTTGTTCCACAGGATCCAGGGAGACTCCTTGTCTCAGGACAGATGAAGCAAGGACTGCTTCTCCAAAGGGACGAGGTCCTGTACTCCAAAGAAAGCACCGCACACTAGATTGTAACTACAAAAATTAATGCTAACATTCACACGGTCCACACTGCAATGTAAAGGTGATAAAACCTGTTGTCCTACTATCAGTATTTACAGCTGAGGAACTCTGGATGTTTCCTGTGCAACTAATAAGAAAAAAGAAACAGGCTTTGAATAGGGAAGTAAGCCTTCACATCACTTTGTCACATGTTTTACTTGCCTTTATTGTTCTAAATCCTACCTGAGTACTACCCAAAAGCTGTTCTATAAAGCAAATATTTTTATGAACACCAGCTAAAGCTGACAAAAAAGCAGATCATTTGCTCTGTTGCGCCAGTCACCGGAAAACATCATGAAGCCATACCTTCCTCACTCCTCTCTTCAGGACACAAGGGTTAATATACTATGTTCAACCTTTGAGCTTCATACCTCAACCCTAATTACTGTGTAGAGGGAAAGATAATTAACAGCTGATCAGAGCTGTGGGTAGAAAAGAAGCAAGTGTTCAGTCAGAGACTGGTTATTTTTCTCCTATCAGATTATTTACCTGCAAAAATCACATCACAATTAAGCCTTCAAACAGCAATTATAACTGTTAAAAGTTAAAACCTTTTATGTTGAATCATGCGTAGGGTTGTGCTCCTTCAGGACTTTTTTTAAGAAGGGCAACTAATAGCCCCACAATAACTTGGCAGTCTTATTCTCACAGCAAGGATGAGGAAAAAACCCTATTGCTAGATAAAAGCCTTAGCACAGGAAAAAAAAAACAGCATATAAGTACGCTATTATGCAAGGGGGGGGAAAAGTAACATTGCAGCGATAGCACTAGAAGGACCAAGTGGCAGGCAAGAACAGCATCTTTGCATCAAAGTTACCAGAACATAAATCAGGAATATAAAAGTCACTGAAGTGCTTTGATGTGCCATCAAATACCTGTACTTATAATAATAATAATGATAGATGGCAAAGTGGAATATGATCAGATGACAATAGTTCAACTGCATCCTATTCTTCAGCTACTTTTTCTTCCCCACCCCCCATCATCTTTGATTTTCTGCCTGGAACTCTGCTTTCTCCTCTACCTTGGAAAACAACTAGCTTCCCAGTGAGTCAGTGAGATTTATTTATACGGATCAGCAAGTTATCAAGTTGACTTTCAATATTGCTCAACTTGAACTTCATTAACTGATTTCAAAAAGATGCAGTTATTATACTTACAATATCCTTTCAACCCGTAATAGTTTTCAGTCCTGCAATGAATTACATAGATATTTTCCCAGTGCGAGCTGGAAGGATTTTGCATTCAGGTAATATACAATAAATCAAAATTTCTCCACCAAGAAGTTGCACAGATTTCCAAAGTTTATCTCATGTTTATGTACCAGCCCGTCCTGCATCTCAAGCAGCCTACAGTAGAAGTTGAGGGACTTGCAAAATGCTGTTGCGGTAGGAGAGAAGATACAGAACAACAACAAAACCAAAAAAGATGTCTTTTCTTCTTTTTTAACTTGTTATATTTCTTCAGACAACAGACAAGGCTGGAGACAATCTGTTCATTCGTACAACCTTCAGGCTGGAAAGCTTGCAGAGACTGCTAACGAGGGTGGGAAAAGCCTCATAACTCAGCCATTACCACGACTGACAATTAATATTAAGGTGCAAAATTCATCCCAGCGCAGACATAAAGCCAGAGCTAGAGTTGTAAACACAACTCATAATAATGCGAATTCTAATCACTTTCGATTAAGTAAGTTTCATGCATATTATTTCCAGTGCTGGCAAACCAAGCCGGTCACTAGCAGGTAAGTCTAACTGTCTTCAAATGAAGTGTTTCAGCGAGTGCTTCTTCCAAGGCAAACTGTAGCCAAAATAACTTATGGAGATGCATTTTTAATTACTTCTCGCTTACAAATGGAGAAAAAGGGAAATACTTTTGAGAACTAAAGTAGCCTCACCTAAAACCAAGATTCATGGGATACTAGTTAGTACTATGAAAACTGAAAGCATCCTGAACTTGGAGAGTATGACAATAAAAAGATTGAAAGCTTTATTTATTTAACTTTGTTTTCTTTAGGAAAAACTTGAAGGCGGCAGAGTTTCGGAGCTGCAGTGCATTGAAAAAAGTTACTAGACAACAATCGGAGGGGTTTTTCATGTGTGTGTGTGTGTTCAGTGGAAAGGAGGTAAGGGCTTACTTTACTTCGTAGCCAAGGCGATTCCATAATGACGGAGTTGAGTAACGATACGCATCCCTAGTATGGCGCATGTTTCCACAGCCAGCTTACACAGGCACCCCTACAGTAGGGTCTCCACATGCTCTAGGGTGTCTCAGAGCACTATGATGGCAATTCAGCTCTCTTCCTGTGCCTGCAAGCCACGTTATCACCACGTTCCTGAGATTACAAGAAAACTCGTAAGCGTTCAGGAGTGAGAATCCTGCTCGAAGCATCATCTGCTCTAACTTGTGGCTGGAAAAACCCACATCTTGAAGGAGGCAAACAGAGCTCTGTGCTGCCGTCAAACTCGTACACTACTCGTATATTCACCTACACAGTGAACATGAAGATACACCTATTATTTGCTTGCCACATGGCAACACAGCTTCCATCTAGTGTAGAAATCCACACAAATTATGTAAATACTGCCTTGAAAAGTACTGTGGTGCTTCGACATTGTAATTCCACGAACGAACAGCCCTCTATGGTGCACTCTATTATATAAAATGTCAGGCTAATCATAGCAATTTGGCTTTACAAGTGTTGCCAAATCTCCTAAATGAAAGTAAAAATGTGGGTAAAAGTGTTTAGGATGAGTCAATTACACAACTACCTCTCTTCCAAGGACAAGATAAGAAATTCCTTACCTGTAACTGACCACAATGACAAACAATTCCTTAGGAGAAACCAGTGTTTGTTTTAAATCCTGAAATCAACACTATTCTATGCTTAGCTGTTCTCATCTATTCCTCTCCTCTTCCCTGATAACTGAGTAATTCAAGAGACACCCAGCTCCTAACCTTGAGGAATAAGACCATACCAATCTGGAGTCTGGTTATTTTTCAGCCCAAGACACACCAAAAAAAGCCTGAATCTCTCATTTGAGCTACTAAGAGCCATTTCTACTTCCATGCTGGCCCAAGAAGTAGGTCATGGAAACAGCATCTCCACCAAACTCGTTGCCTTAGATCCAAAGCCCTTGGTACTCTGGTCAAACTGGAGCTGTGTGTTACCAGCGTGCTTGGGACAGGAGAGAGAAGGATGTCCCGCAGCAGATATAACGTGCGTATCGTTGACTGCAAACAGAAAAAAAGCATGATGCTATAGTTACAAGCAGACATTCGGCACAAGAAAAGGAGCTGCAATGTAGAGAAAAAACTGAATGGCATACAGGAACAGTCAACAGAAACAACCCACCTTTGGAGAAAGATAAAAAAAACAACATCTGTTCAAAATGCTATTTACAAAACAATTAATTTCACATGGGCCTGTGTGGTATTAATGCTTTTCTCAAAGCCCTTTCTTACAGCATCCTTGCCAACTCAGACCACCGTATCTGTAGAGTCTCATATCCCGGCCTACTCAGTCGAGCTAAATAATAAAGAGGAGTACTTTGTGAAAGTGTTTGTTTAAAATTACTCTCTTGAGCATTAAATGCCAAAAGGAAATATGGAAATGGCGACTCCTACACACAAGAGTGACTAGCTGATTCAAAATTGTGCTTTATTTTTAATGAGTATGTGTGCAAATCTGAGTCATGTTCTTTATCTTTGCATAAAATTATTCTTAAAATGAAATTAATCTTGGACACAGTGGTCATTCAACTTTGTGGTCAGAGAAATCCGTGGCTTTTTGGCTTCAAACCAAAGCTCTGTTTTGGGACATCAGCTTCTTGTTACTTAGCAATCAGACTTGTATCACCTCACCACGCAGCTAAGAATGGACATGTGTTTTCAACACATATAACTGTTTCTCCCCTCAACACCGCTTCTCCGGGAGTCAAAAAAAACCCCAAAAAACAAATAAACAAACAAACTCGACAAAAACACAGGTCCACAGTCAGATTCTGATTAGAAATGCTTCAAAATCTCTCTCCTTTCAGCCCCTCGCCTCATCTGTTTGGCCAGTAAATTCTGTGAATAATATGGCATTGTAACATGCTCTTGAAGAGTGCAACAAGTTCTAGCAACGACCCTTTTAAATGATGGAAAAAAGCTCTACTAATGAAAAAGCTTTTCAGGAAAAAAATGCTTCCTCAAAGCAGCAAAGTTAGCTCCGATTAACCAACCTGATAGTTTGCAGCAGGAAGGCTGCAAGTAAGCTTTGGAGTCCTCAGCACTAGAAGGAGATGGAGCTGTTGGAGTGGGGCCAGAGGAGGCCCCGGAGATGCTGGAAGGGCTGGAGCCCCTCTGCTGTGAGGACAGGCTGAGAGAGTTGGTGGGGTTCAGCCTGGAGAAGAGAAGGCTTTGGGGAGATCTTAGAGCCCCTTCCAGTCCCTAAAGGGGCTTCAGGAAAGCTGGGGAGGGACTCTGGATCAGGGAGGGGAGCCATGGGACGAGGGGGAACAGTTTTACACTGAAAGAGGGGAGATTTAGGTGAGATCTGAGGCAGAAATTCTTTGCTGTGCGGGTGGTGAGCCCCTGGCCCAGGTTGCCCAGAGAAGCTGTGGCTGCCCCATCCCTGGAGGGGTTCAAGGCCAGGTTGGACGGGGCTTGGAGCAGCCTGGTCTGGTGGGAGGTGTCCCTGCGCAGGGCAGGGGGTGGCACTGGATGATCCTTAAGGTCCTTCCAACTCTAACCACTCTATGATTCAACCTCATGCGATGCTGCAGCCAAAATGGAGCCTGGATATTCATGTAATGCTTACTCCTACTGCCTTCACTTGCCTGGAAATGGTCTCAAGCAACATGCCCTCTGCTTCCTCAGTCCTTCTGCCCGATGCACAGCACTGACCATAGCCTGAAGGAAAGCCAAATAGCACTGCATTGTAAGTTTTCCAGGCAGTACAAGAGCAGCTTATCTGGAAATTGCAACAGGAAGTGAAAATTCTTTAATATATTCCTTTAATTCAAAGGGGAGTGTTTGTAGCTTGTTTCATTACTAGCAATATACATTGTTAACAACACAACTCTTCTTTCGTAAGATAGAGGCTAGATTCAGTTCTCTTGAATCCCTTACACCCAAGTCCAAGTGAAGAATCCTACTCTCCTCTTAAATACAATATCCCCAAACGCAGAGGAAACCATACAGCGCTGTACTAGTGTAATTATCAAATCTACTAAATATTTAGACAATGGAATTTCTGTTACCACTGCCTTAGAAACAAGTCCCTTGATACTGGGAATAGCCTTGCAGCAAGCAGCAGTCTCCCTTGGGAGCTCTTTATGCAGCAGATGCTGTTATGCATCACAAACATGCCACACTCTGCCATCCGACGAGACGTTCATCTCCCCCCTTTCCCCTCCCCAGGAAGCCCAGAGGATTTCCCAAGTCACACAATAAATTAGAGCATTTTCATTCCAAAAAAGGAACTGCATTTTTTTCCCCCCAGGAAATCTCTGCACTTTGTCAGTTCACTGTTATTTCAGTGAGAAATTGCTTTCTCCGCCAGCTTTCCCTCCCATCTGTCCCCCACACAAGAGTATCTGAGATGTTTCGGACAGGTTCACAATTAATTTAAATGACTTTAAAAAGGTTACTGCTGCACTGCATATTGACTATGTCTGAGTTTTGTCCAGAGCCAGAAAACATGAATGGGACGCGATATATCAAATTGTTCCCAGTGGTAAGCATTACATACATAATGACAACATAGTAATCATACAGGTAAAGTTCTCTACAAAAACCATCATCCAGGCCCCAGATATTCCTTTCCCACATGCGACTTGAAAAATGCCTGCATCACTCTTCTGCTATCTTGGACAGCCCATTTTCCCTTAAAATCTTCATTTGTCAGAATGATATTTAAAGTTGTCATTTTTGGAGTTACTTTGCCAGGCAGAAGCTCGCTTAAGTCCAAACATCTAAGAAAAATGACACGGGTAAATTATGAAGATGTATTTTTAAAAAATCGTTTAAGTGGAGAGAGTAACTCTATTTCCTTTTACAATAATCTGTCACAACTGATTTCTTTAGTTTCGAGACACACCTTAGAGTCCACTATTCTGATTAAATTTCACAACCTGCATTCTGGCTGACGAACATCCATTTGCTATTCATTCTACCGATTTCAGCTGCAAATCAAAAAGAAGTCATTTTTGGCAAAACAAAGTGAGGGCTTAAGACAATTACCGCTGTGCCTTGACAAGGAGCTCTGCAGTAGGTAAGCAGAGCGAGAGGTAGGCACAGGGATGAAGGAAATCACGTAGAGGAGGAGAGCAGCTGATGAGGAATAAACAGTCATGGTTCAGCAGATCCCGCCAATTCACTTTTCAGCTGACAGTGAGCAAGCCCATATGCCAAGGGAGTACCTCCTGCTCATCGGAAGCTATACCTTTTACAAATCGTTGACAAAGCCATGAATTTACAAGGACCATATGCCAGGTTCTAACTGAACGGTTCTTAAAGTTGCTCTTCCAGCCATTCCCAAAACATACAAGTCTCAAATGTAGAAACGAGCCATCTCTATCACTACATTTAGGGAATGCATTTTTCCTTAGCAGCTCCAAGGTACGGTAATAAACTGACATGAGCTCATCCAAATAAACTCACCAGTAAAACAAGGCAAGCTTTGCCTAGCTCAGTGCTTTTCAAGGTAATACGGTGACGCAGAATGGAGAAAAAAACATGGAGCAACTTTAGGCTCTTTTCCAGCGACTGACCTAGAAAATTGGAGGATGAGCTGGAAGCTCCCCTCACAACCTAGAAGGAAAGGGTGCTGTTTGCCAGCCACCGACCCTGCCGTCACTTCACTCATGAACCACTTGGTCAGCTTCCCCACCTGAAATTACATGCACATTAAGCCAAAAAATCCAGCCATTTTGCATTTTTCGGTATTTTCCAACCTATGTACGTCAACTAACTAAAAGTAAACCCACTAGCGAAGGTGTCCTCCCCTAACTCCACATTGGGGTGCTCTCCCTCACCCCATTTCTACAGCCTCATACCACTTGGAGTCTACATAAGCTTTGGATAACAGAAAGAGCAGCAAGCTATGTATACATCTTGGGACATGTATGACAAAAGTAAACAAAGTTGTTACCATAGCATTATTCCAAAATCCTCTCAAAACAGCAATACGTTCCACAAAGCTTTTCTTAAACCCTATAAAACTTCTTCGGCTATGACCTCAGTTATTTTATTCCCAGCAGGCTGCAGGACACAACGTAAGATTGACAGTCACCCAGGGGGTATTTTATAGTGGTCACCCCCTGGTAGATCCTTCCTAAGTGATCTACCCAAGTGAAATTCGAGTTTTCGTTATTCCAATAAGCAGTTTCAGAGATTTGACAGTTTCCTCATCGCACAGCAGTCCTTTCCTCCTGGGGAAGCCAACAAGAGCGAATCGCTGAAACAAGCTTGTTGGCCGCGTTTTTTTTCCTCTCCTGCTTATGCAAGTTGTTCTACATTTCCTAGTTCCTTAAGAGCTGCCAAGAATGCAGGAAAAGACAACGGACATGCTCCGTATTTTACATGAGACATAAGTGATACCCCACAGGCTTGCCCCACTGGAAAATAATTCCATGTCACATTCAAGTGCTGCATATTTTCATCTTCATTAAAATGACATCTCATTTGGATGACCAATTGAGACCTTAATAACAGGAAGAAAACCCTCTGCCAAAACTATAATAGAAAAGGCACAAGTCATTTTCTTTTCATCATTAAATACTCAAGGACAAAATGGTCCTTAAAGCCAGATCGCTCTAGTTCACCCTCAAAAAGCAAGTACTGAAACACGATCAGCAGCACATCAGCGATATCACAGGTGGTCTCTCAGCCAGAGAGCACTTCAGAGAGTAGAAGTATTCCTCCATTGCGAGTAGAAAGCACACGGTTCCATCTAGCAAAATGGTCAAGGACAGTTCCTCATCCCACACAGGGATGCAGGGAGCAGAAAGTTGCAGTTGGGATCTCAGGAAGAGTGACCACCAGCTGACATTACAATAAAGAAGGAAATAATTTAAAAAAAAAAAAGCCACTCAAAAATCTAAACCCGTTTCCACATTTCCATGGACCTACAAATGGGAGAATAATTTAAATTACAGATTTGTGTCATCTGCATGCCGTTTTATAGAATGGCAAGCAAGTGACTCATACCACAAATCTGAAATGAAATCATAAAAGTTACGTTTCACCCTCAAGACTGGGTGGGACCTAGTCGCACAGAAAGTTTCATCTTTAAGATTAGCCTAAAAACAGCTTTAGAAAATGAAACAACTCTTTCCCCCCCCCCCCCCCCTTCTTTTTCAGGCTTCCTTTCTCTTGTAAGGAGAGCTAGACTCATCCTGTCTGAGGGCAGCTAGGAAACGCTCCCCGTAGGGAAAAAGATCTGTCCTGAAATTTTTGTATGAACAACTGGATCAATTTTACCATGACTGTAAATTCCTTTCCCATCACAGACCCTATATACAAAGTCTTAATTATTCCCACAGGCTGAGTTATAAATAAAAGAAAATGTAGTATCATCCAATAATTGTCAAAGAAAAGAATCCAACATCTATTCCATGCTGTACAGCGCTCCTCTTCCACATAAAAAGAGCCCTGGAAGGGTGTTCTCCAGATGCTACCAAGTAAAGCTTTTTTCCTATTCACTGAATGAATAGGCACATCAAAAGCTACAAAATGCCGCCTTTTTTTTTTCCCCTTCAAAACCTATTTCGCTCTGTAAGAATGACTATGATCAAGAGAGTGTTTCAGCCACTTTCAAATGCCAAAAAAACACTTGCTGGTCATCCCCCTTGAAATTTTTGTTTGTGCACAAAAAAAAAAAATCCCAGCACAATCTAACAAAAAAACCTAAAAAGCACAAAATTTTCAATTTAGTACTGGTATTCCATTGCTCTATAATTAGCTAAGGAAAGATCCCCTCCTCTCATTTGAAGTAAAAATGTTGAAAAAGTTTTCTTTCTTTCTGAACCTTTCAAATTAGCATCGAGCTGTAGCCTTCCCCCTGGCAGTGGATCTGCTATGAGGTGGCAGACCTTGCTTTGCCTCGCATTTTAATCAATTTAGGCAGCACTGGAGTGGGCAAGTGGCAATGACTGCTACAAAAATTATGATGTTTTTGCCTGCCTCTGCCAGGGTGAGGCAAGCGAGGAGTCAGCAGGACAGCAAGTGTGTGTGTGGAAAGGAGGAGAAGGAAAAAGCAAGAGAAAAGGGAGGTTTGGTGGACAGACTCATCTTTATGATCAAATCAAAGCTTCCAAGGGCTTCCTGGGCATTAGAAATGTTGTGCTGGGTCGGTATTTATTTATATTGCAGTTCAAGCCACATCCCATCTTGACTTCCAAAGGGACACCAGATGCATCTCCTCCTGGTCACTCACTGCTCCTCAGAATATCCCAGCACAAGAGACATTTGAGGCCGGGGTAGGCAACAAGTGCAGCCAAAGATCCAGCGAGAATAATGGTTTTATGCCCCTTCGAATCACTGGAAAGCCACCAGTTCTTTGGCTTTTCTAATCATTCATTTGGACGTTACAGTCAGGAGTATGCAAGGTCAGGAAAACAGAAGCGCTGTTAATTCAAGCGGCCTGCCAGTTTCCATCCTCAGCAAAAACACAGACACCGCACCAAAATATTCTTCCAAGTCTCACCATCCTGGCAGCCAGTCACCTCCCCTACGTGAGTTTTGTCAGCACTGAGCTTCACCTGTTAAATGAATTTGTTTCGAGAGATGGGCAACAGTAGGGCAATAATAAACTGTTGCTTGTGGCCGGGAGGAACCGTGGTAAAAGGGGCCACCAGGAAAATTATTGCCACATCACGGAGCAACAGCTTCTCTGGAAGTTGATGCTGCAACAGTTTCAGCCATAGTATGGGGGAAAAAAAAAATAAACTATCACCAAATACACATTGTATCTATGCCAAGTAAAGGACAGCTTCAGCACCATGTCCACTGCATCTTCCTCCCAAGGCTTCTCGCATCCCAGGACACCTTTTGTTGGCACGGAATCCTCTCATTTTTGCGGGATACACTCTCCATCGCATCCTTAATACAGGGCCATCTGCATTAAAATCCCATCCTGCTTGGAGGACTGATCGACACAAGCAATCCCAGTCTTCATCTGCAGCAGAGATAAAAACCTGCAGGTTGCCCGATACCTACTTGAAATTTAGCTGCAGTCCAATTAGGCTCAGTTCTTCTTTTTTAGGCTTAGAAGTTGTCACTAGGAGTCATCATTCCTGATCTACCCAGAACTGCCAGGATTAACTACCATAGGAACGACACATACAGCCGAGCCCTTGATTTTCTACGGGTAATTTTTCCCAGATCTGAACCAGCTGATTACATCCCAACCCAACCTAACTCAACCGTTGGCCACATACACTAAGAAACACGAGTTAACAAAAGGCTCTAAATCTTTGTGGGAAGAAAGTCCCGAAGATTAGGCATTCAATTTCCACAAAGGACTGCTCTCCAGACCCACCGCATCTCAGTGGCACGGAGCTCTCGCTGTCGGCAGCTTTACCCTCAACACCCACAGCACCCAAAACAAGTAGGAGTCAAAGACGGGGCTCTCCTTTCTTCATGAGGAAGTTTCCTCCGAGGAACATCCACTTTAATTCACTCTACACACTCCCCTGAGGGCAAGCTGTCTAACAGGAAAACAGCAGCAATTTTTGCATTAAGTACTAGAAATTACTGCAGGACAAAGGCCTTAATTAATAGGTAGTATCGTGATTTATGCCTGCTGTACTTCCCACCAGTTGATAACCTGGCAAACACTGCAAGACTGAGAAATGCCACCTAATTACCCACGAAGGGCTCCATCCCACTCCCGTTGCTTAACAAGTCAGTGCACGGGGTTGTGCTTTGAGACCCCCACGCCACCTTGTCACAGCCCAACCTTCTGCTGGCCACCACCAGCCAGGCTTCTCCCCACCACTCTTGCTGCTTCTCCACCCTTTGCCAATTCTTGCATGAAACTAGTAGGTAGAAAAAGAAACTACACACACAATACATTTATTCCACCTTGTCTTGCCTGCTGATACCAACTTTTGCCATTTCTGGTCTTCACCACCAGAAGTTACCTTGGCTCAATTAAACAAACTGCCTCTCTCGCCTCCCATCTTCACAGGCGACCTCCCCGCAAGGCATCGGACCTCCACAGCTCCCTCCCAAAGAGGAAGCACATACAGCACCAATTTAAAACAAACACCAATATACTGAGGTTCCGCTCTACGAACTATTCAGCTGTACTCACCTCCAAAGCCGTAGCCATCCATCCACTCACTCCCCCCACCACTGCAGCCCCTCCAGTCTGCTTCTCTCCTCCTCTACAAGGCTTCTTCCACTCTCCCATATGTTTAAGCAAGACTGGAAGAGTGGAAAGAGATGGAACCTCAGATATTTCTGCTGCAAGTCCATTTACTCAGTTCTGTCACATTCCCCCAACAAGATGGGCCCTCCAGCCCCACTTTCTACGTGATTATGCCAACTGGCTCCCTCCTTGCCCTTCACAGTCCTTCTGGGAGGCACAACATCGTCACTTTCAGAGGGAAAATTCACAAGTATCAGCAAACACTTCCTCCTGCCTGCTTCTTTCTATGCTGAGATCAATGAGTGAATTTCCCATTCAGGTTTTCTGCATCCTCCTCTCAAGACCTCTCGCACCCTGTGATACTCTTCAGCTAGGACAGTACATGAAGACTCGCTGGGTCCTCCATGAGCCCGCTTCTATATGCTGATCCCACTGACCTTTCACAACTCTCTCGGCCTTTAAAACTCTTAAGAAAGCTGTGAATGCTCCATTCAAGCCCTACAACTCCTAATATTTCCATATGCCCATCTGAACTTTCATAAACCAAGTTATTTATTCAAGAGTTCAGACCTCCTCGCCCTCTTAACTGTTTGATGCTATCGCAAACTCATTCTTTACCCACCTGGAGGGGTTTGTTTTAAAGTCCTGTCCTCTCCCAATAGTCTGGTCAGTTGGTCCAGGCTTTTCCAGTATATTTTATACCCCTTTTGAGAGAACTCATCCATAAGAGCATTTAGCATTTCTGCTCTGTTTCAAGAAAGCCCATTTAATTTATCGCCTCTGCTAGAAACCAGCCATCCTGAGAAGTAACAGAGTAGAATTTATTGTACTAAAAACAATACTGTACAGACATATCTAATATAACCACTCTATTAATTACATCTATATTACACAAACTCTTCCTATTTTCTCATATCATCTATCGACTCAGGAAGCTTATACGGTCCAGACCTATTGCAGAGCAGGATCAATTCTTCATCAGCCATAACGGATTGACCCAGGTCTAACCTGTCCTGACCACCTCCAATAATGATGGCTGAATAGTTTTCCTGGGAAATATTTCAGCATTTTACTACTCTTACTGTCAGTAAAAAGATTCCCAGAATCTAACCAAATCCCTCTTTCTCACACTGTAAGCCCAGTAATTCTTCTACACAACACTGATCTTCTCTTTTTCTGCTTCCTCTTTGCAGCAACCTCCTTTCGATTTTCTCTTTATTATGAAGAGCTCTGGCTCCTGTAATTTCTCCTTGGAGATCATTTATTCCAGGATTCAGCAGCTCTCAGGCCTCTACTCCCTCACACCGGTCCACATAGTTTCTCAAGTGTGGTGTGATGGAAAGGATAACTCATCTTTTCTGTGAGGCGATAAATAGGCACATTACAGACTCTGTCAAAAGGAACAGTTGGGATACTGGGTACCGACCTGCTCGCAGCAAGCTTTCGCTTGATTGCTAGGTTCACGGCAATCAACATCTACTGAACTGACTTGCCTACAAGCTCCCTACTGAAAAAAAAGAAGAAACCCCCCCAAAAAATAATCACTGCAATGCCACAAAAGGATAAAAGCCAAGCTGCCAAAAATCAGACAGCGTCACCCAACTGGTACTAAAGGCTGAAGAACTTTCTTAATCATCAACCTGAGGGATGCAAGCAAAATCCTCTGCCTTCCCCGAGCATGGCTTTGACAGTATGATTTTAGTGTGCTCATACTTCAGCCACTCAGCTAGGACCACAGCAACAGCAAAGCGTCCTGAAAAGAAGGGATTCGTTATATTTCTGAATGGTCATTTTTAATCTTCTTGCACTGCTACACTTAGCAGAATCAAGCAAGAACCTGGGGCTCTTACATTAATCACACAGGTCAACATAAATTTAGATAAATAACTTCTTATTTTCTGGGCTGGGCTGCTAAAAGAGACCACTTAAATGATAGTTACAAAAGCTGAAAAGGCTGTTCCACATCTGACCCAAATCCAGGGTACCAGCAGCCTCGCTTGCCAGGTTGGTACTGACAAAAGTCCGAAGTCGATGCTGCAAAAGTCGCACTTCACACGTGCGACCGACCGACCCATCTGCAAACACAGGACTGATGCAGCCCAGACACTTGATACCGACAGAACCTCCGGCATCCCATCGCTGCGAAAATATGCCGGCCCCCTCAACAAACACAGCACAAGCACTTAGCTGCTCTTCAAAAAGCACCCACAGGACCCAGCGTTACCTCCACCGTCCTCCACCCACAGCCCTGCTCCATCACCCCATTCATAACACGATTTCAGCAGCTTTTGGCAGTTTCGCAATTAGTTGCTTGAGCAAAACAACAAGTGAGCGACAGGTGCACACCTCCGGCGGCAGCTTTTTTTTATAGGCAGCAATAAAACAGATTGTGGCAAAAGCTAGAAGAATATCCCACGGTTACATACTGTTCCCTGAGTTTAGAAATTTTTAAAAAAAAACCAAAACCAACCCTTCCCGGTATTTTTAGCAATTCTCTCGAGCTCCAAGACGCAACCCGCCGCCTTTACAGTTTTTTTCCGCCCTAAAGACACATAGTAAGCAACGCGAGTGCTGCCAGTTTTCTCTTTTCTGGCAAAACGTGCCGCTTCTTGGCGGGGGGGGGGGAAGAAACGAAGAAAAATTGCGGGTTTTATTGCCTCCCCACCCACCCCACCCCCCAGAAAAGCCGCACCAACCTGGATGACACCGCCCGTGAGCGGATTCGGGGACACCACCGTCCCCCCGCCACGAGTGCCTCTCCCCTAGCTGACCTTGAGGGGAGGGAAATGGAAAAAAAAAAAAAAAAAGAAAACGATAAAATAAAATTTTAAAAAAGGCGAAGATCCGCCGGGCACTTGCGCTCGCCCTCTCCCCTGCATGCCCGGTGTCCGATGCTCCCGGGTGTTCCCCCCGCTCCGGCCCGGTGTCCCCCCTCACCCCCGACCTGTCGCGGCCCAGGGCGCCACCTGGCGGCCGCGCCCCGCCGGGACCCGACCCCCGCCCCGGCAGCCCCGGCCCCGCTACAGGCGGGCTGCGCCGGGCCGCCGCCGCGCCCTCCGGAGAGGGAAGGAGCGGGCCCGGCGCGGCGCAGCAGGGCGGGCTCCCTTGTTACCGGGGCGGCGGGAGGGCCCGTGGGGGCCACGCCGCTGCCCGAGCGGGGCCGGGGGGGGGCTCGGCTGCCGCCGCCCGCGCCGTTCAAGTTCCGCTAAGAATAACGCCCGGCTGCCGGGGGCCGCTGCCGCCTCACGCGGACGCGGGGGGGAGCCGGGCCCGCCGCCCGCCTCAGCCGGCCGCCGCCTGAAGGGCACGGCCGCCGCCTCACTCACCGTCCGGTGTCGCTGCTGCTGCTGTTGGCGGCGCCGCCCCAGCGCCGGGAAGCAACCGGCCGCCGTCAGGGCGGCGGGCCGGCGGCGGCAGAGGAGGAGCGGCAACGATCTGCCCGCCGTAGCCGCCATCGCGCCGCTGGAGCCGCCTCACGCTGCGGCGGCGGCGGCGGCGGTTGCTGCTGCCGCCCGGGCCGGGGGGGGGGGGGGGGGGGGGGGGGGGGGAGAGGGGAGGGCGGGGCCGGCCGGCGGCGGCGGCCAATCGGAGCGCCCCTCTCGCCGGCCAGGGGCTTGTCAAGCCAGGGCGGGGCAGCCAATGGGCGCGGCGTGGATGGCCTGTGCGGGCAGGCGATTGGCTGCGATGCTGCCTCCCCTGGTGGTGGTGGGCGGGGCCACGCCGGGGCTGGAGGGCAGGGGAACTCCTCGGCGGGGGCGCCGCGGGGCGGGGCCAGCCAGGGGCGGGGCCAGCGCGGGGGGCGGTGGGGAGGGGAGGGGAGGGGGTGTACCGGGGAGAGGGGTGCACCGGGACGGGGGCTGGACCGGGGAGGGGTTGTACCGGGGAGGGTGGGTGTACCGGGAAGGGGTTGTACCCGGGAGAGGGGTGTACCGGGGACAAGGTGTAACGGGGACAGGGTGTACAGGGAAGGTGGGTGTACCGGGGAGAGGGTGTACCGGGGAGGAGTTGTACCGGGAGAGGGGGTGTACCGGGGAGGGGGGGTGTATCGGTTGGGTGAGTGTACCGGGGAGGGGGGTGTACCGGGGAAGGGGTTGTACCGGGGGGGTGGGTGTACCGGGGAGACGGGGTGTACCAGGTAGATGGGTGTACCAGGAAGGGGGTGCGGGGAGACAAGGTGTTACTGGGGAAAGGGGGTGCAGCAGGGACAGGGTGCAGGGAGATGGGGTGTACCGGGGAGAGGGTGTGGGGAAACGGGGCGTACCGAGGAGACGAGGTGTACCAGGGAGGGGTGTGGGGACATGAGGTCTACCGGGGAGGGTGTTTGGGGAGATGGGGTGTGCTGGGGAGACGGTGCACTGGGGAGAGGGTGCAGGGAAAGAGGGTGCAGCAAGGGAGGCCACAAAGGCACCACCATGGCATTAGGGATGCACTTAAGGGAGGTAGAGGGATTTGGGGTGCCAGGACAAACCAGCATGCCACGTCCAGTTTCGATAAAAGTTATAAAAAGTAGGTGATCAAAATATATAAATATACATATATATATTGCAGAGTGAGAGATGTACATGCCTAAGTGGTGGGCCGGGCCTCCAGCTGTAGACCTTGAGCATCTGGGCTAAATTAGCAATATGTGCTCGGTTGTTTCCTGAAAGGTGATTTACTTGGATTATTTTTCTTAGAAAAGACTTTTCCCTTCGGCTGTTGCAATACTGCCAGCAGCTCCTTTTTAATTCCTGGGAAGGAGTAGTAGGGAAGGGAAACGAACCTCTCGCTTTCAATACGGGAAGTGGCCCCAGAATTGCTTGTTAGAAAATGGAGCTTTAAAAAATATTAATGCGCAAGCAATTCCCACGTGCAGTGATACCGTTATGTCTGGGACTGGAACGAAGTGTTGTGGCCTAAAAGCAGCTGGGATCCTGTATTATTAGTATTTTTTGAAGTTGAGGAGCTTGGGTCACAGCTGCATGGAGTGATTGGGATGCACCTTCTCCTGGGAGGTGAGAAGAGGAGGATGCTTGGGAAAGGAGAGACACTGGAAATTAATGGGGAGAAAACCGTGACAAGGCTGGAGGTTGCCGAAAGCATGAGGGACAAGCGGGCTGAGAGACTCTGGCGGTTATTTACCACCCCTGTTTGCCACAAAGACCTCCTAAAAATACAGAGGGAAGCACGGCCGGGTGATAGGGTGAGAAGGATGCGCTTCAGCCACCACCCACACCATTGCAACAGGCCAGTGCCCTCCTCCTTCCGTCCCCACCTCCCTCCAGCACTGCCTTCCCCAAGTCCTGCCTTTGCATCCACTCAGACCCTGAAGGGCCCTTCTCAGCTTTTCCCCCAAACCAGCATCATTTCAGAGCCATGCAGCTCATCCCTGAGCAATCCTCCACCTCGATCCTCATTTCTGGCCATGTTTTCCTGCAGGGATGGGTTTTCACTTCCTTCTCTTTGTCGATTGGAGCTGTCAAGTCTTGGCTGTATCCTTCCGGAAGGATTTACCTGCGGTCTTTCCGGCATAGCGCGTTTAGCACTTCCATAATTATTTTCTTTTTCTTGCAAGATCAAGGAGACCAATTGCAGCAGCTTCTCAGATCGGATCAAACCTTTGCTCAGTCCCTGCTCATTGTTTTTCCCTCTCCTTCCATGTTGAAAATTGACGGCAGGAGAAAAAAGGCTTTAAAATAAGGATTTCGTGCAGCGCAGCCCTCTGCGATGACCCCAGGAGCATCTGCACTGGAAAAGGCTCCTGTGCACGTCTCAACCAAAGAGCCAACTCGTCGACCACAGACTCGTGTCCCTCTCCGAGGACATCAGGCTCTTCCCTGTATGGTTCGCAGCATCACCACACACAGGCATTAAAAGCCTCGAAATGGCAAAACTGAGGTTAATGCAGCCCGGAGGAGCTGGAAAAGGGAGATTAGAAAGGCAGGAAAGGGGGAGGAAGGAAGTCTCCAGGACGGGGAAGGGCCCCGGGGAGAGCGGAGGATGCAGCCCCAGCAGCGCTTTGGGGCAGAGCCACCTCTTCATGCCATAAATTACCCAACCCAAGGCTTTCTTTTGGCTTAGTGTTTAGGATGAGCCCATACTGCCCTCCTCATGGGGTTTCCGGGGGGGGCTCGGTGCCAGCAGCTCCAAGGGAGGGCAGGGACGGGAACATCCAGCAGATCCTGAGCTGCCAGACCTGCCCCAACTGCTCTCTCCCATTCCCTGCGCTTCCAGCCATCCATGTCATATATTTAGATATTTATTTCTATTTAAGGGGGAGCTAGAAGTGTTCACCTGAAGTCATATTTTATCATAGAACCGTAGAATTTTAGGCAGAGTTTACATATATCCGGGGAGTATTTGGCAGAGGTGGGGGAAGGCGGGCTGCGAGCAAAGGCTGAGGGCAGCAGAAAGGCCAATAATTCATTAGCAAAGCTGTGCTGAGCTTGTGGGCACTCATTACAGGGCACAGAAATGGGAATTAAACGCGAGCCCCTGAAATCAATACCCCGTGCAATTAAATGAGTCGGCAGGGAACGTCTTCTCAAGAGCGCAGGGGGCGAAAGGGGTGAGGATATCAGCACCAACCCGAAACCTCGTCTTTTTAGGTCAAATAGCTCCCAGTACCCTGCTGGGAGCCTCTTCCAGACGTAGAAAACCTAAACAAAATAATATATTTAATGAGGCTTTCTCCTGGTGCTTATAATTACAACCGGCTGAATATTGGAAAGCTGCTCCTGAGAGGAATTGATGGGGAAAAGCACGCCAGTGTTCCCAATTAATATTATTGCTGTTGGGAAAGGCTGAAGTGGAAAGCAAAAGCCTCCAACCCCATCAGCCATCGCGACACTGCCGACGGAGGCATGGCTGCTGTCCTCCTGCGAAGAAAATACTGATTTAAGAGAAAATGAGCATGCGATGAGCCACGGGCAAACCCAACACTTCGGCTCAGACCTAAGCAAACCCCCAAAACGCTTGGATTAAAGGAACCAGCTAGGAACAGAAAAAAAAACCCACCCTAAATGGTCTCTTAGTCCACTCTTCACTTTCTCCGTGTTATTTAAATTTAGGATTTACTCTGTTTTATTCCTGTGGGTGTCTGGGGGTGTGATACTTGCAAAATCCCCACACGTGGAGGTCGACACGTGTAAAATCCCGCAGGCGCTTGCCGAGCGTGGGCAGATGAGGAAATTCAGGAGGATACCAGGTCCAAGGGCATCTTATCGCCTTTTATTTAGAAGAAAGGTTGATGCTTTCAGGCTAATACAGATAAAACAGCTGTGAGATCGGGAGGGCAGAGTCTACCTGCGAATAAAGGAACATCACTGGGCGTGGAGGGCAGAGTCTACCTGCGAATAAAGGAACATCACTGGGCGTTTTCCGTAAGCTGAGCACTGCAACGGCTGCTCGTGGAGCAATAAGATACGATGGGAATATGCGTCTGGGCTGGGCAGGACAACGGTCCCTGTCCCATCTTGGGATCTCAACAATAAACGCTGGATTACCCAAACCAGACAGCATTTGCTCGCCATGGTGTGTTCTCCTCCCATTGCCTTTCGGGGTGCGGTGTCTTGGTTGGTGGTGGCCAGAGCTCCTGCTGTCACCCCTCCAAGTCTTGCTGGCGTCACCTTAAGCCTGGCCAAAAGGTTTGTCCTAGGAAGGGGCGGCAGCATTTTCCCTGCAGGAGGGCAAGCGGATGGGCTCCCTGGGATCCATCAGCCTTCCACGTTCCTGAAGAGCAATCGCTGTCTATTTATGCCTCCGGAAAATGTATTTTTTAATGGGGGTTCATTAAAGCCTGAAGAGAGCCGACCTAAGAGGCATCTGGAAGCAACTAAAATTAAAATACCTAAAATTAGCTTCCCCAGCAGCGAATCCTCCCTCTGATCTAGATGCTGAGGCGCACATGACCCAGGCGTGCCTTTCTCATGTTCCCTTCCTGCTGCCATCCCATTCCTGAGCCGCCGGGCACGGCCCCAGGAGCCAATGTGCCCTACCCGCAGCCCCGGAAAAAATTGCATTCCTCCACTGGGTTTACTGGGATCCCTCCCTGGGTTCAAAAATCAGCCTCCAAGTTTTTGGGGACTGTCCCGTCTGAACAAGGGCTAAAAAATATGATGTTCCCCTGGACCGTTTGGGATGGGGATTCCCAGGCATCGCTCTGTCCTGGGGAAGCAACACTTACTCCCCAAAATCCCAGTCATTGATGACACCTGGCCATATTTATTTTCAACCTGTCTCATTTCCTTCCCAGCTCCCTTGCCATTCAAAAAAGTCCCTTTCGGGTGAGGTGCCCAAGCATGCGCTTTCCTGATGGTTCAATCTTATTGGTGCATGGGATTAATTGAAGCCACAGCGCTGCTGGGCTGGTGTGATGCTCCTGGTGCCCTTGGGGACTGGGTTCAGGGAATGCAGGATGGGACACTGCATCCAGGATCCAGGCGTCTTCATCTTCATTGGTAGAAGATGAAACCACTCTGGGGAGTGTTTCCACATGGAAATGTGCTGCACATGGAATTTCCCTTCCCTTCCCTTTTTCTTTTTCCTCCTTTCCTCTCTCTCCTGATGCTTTTCTCCCCCCAGGTTCCATGTCCATGTGTCCCAGCAGCAGGCAGCCCCTTCACTCTGGGGGCGAGGGCTGCAGGCAGTGTCTGAAGGACGTGTTGCAGCAGGGCACGGATATTTTCTCCACCTCGATTAAGGAGAGGTTTCCCCATCCATGGGCACTGTCCTCCCCAGAAGTTTGTGGTGGGAGGTGTCAAGCTGGCGGCTCAGTGGCAGTATTTCCCCTAGGGATTTGTAAATATTGTGGTCAATGGGAAAAACAAACCCTCCCATGAAGGTTTTGTTTGTAAATTCAATAGCGAGGGAGGAAACCCATGCAGAAATAGGAGGGCACGGTTACCAGTGCTCACAGGCATAACTGGGAGGGGGAGGGATAGTTATAACAACCCACTATTTCTAATTAATTACTAATTTAGGCTGTGCGGTGTTGGCTCTCCTCGCCACAGATCCAGAGCCAGCAATCTGTCTGGGCCCTGCAGAGTGACCTACCTACACGAGACACAGTCCTCACAAGATAACCCCTTTTTAAAGCGAATTATGATGGGAAACACACAGAAATGCTCAACCAGATACACCAGGGGAAAAAACCCAACCAAACGAGAAAGCATTCAGTTCACACAGTGCTGAGGAAGTTGCAGTTTAAGTGATCAGGACCTGAAAAAAATCATGTTTTCTGCATTTCTCTGGTGATGGAAGAGCTTGTGCTGGGTTTGTAGATCTCTCAGAGCCTTTTTCGGCACCGAGGGCAGCTCCATCGCCCGCCTGCTCCAGGTACGGCTGGGGGTGAGGGGGAAGCCCCTCCGGCCTGTGAAGCGCTCGCCTGGAGGGAGAGAGAATTGAGAGTTACCTATTGCAGAACTAAAACTGGGGAGATTCAGGGGGGTATGGTGGGAACGGCCAACGGCTTGCAGCCCCCGCAGCCCCTATAGATGGCTGCCTAAGGCCCCAGACATTTTACACTGCTGCCTTAAACCTATACATGGGTACCTCAGACCCTGCATATAGACCCTGTGTATAGATGCTTTCAGGCCCTGTTTACATAAGGCTTCTCAGGCCCTATATATACACAGCGCTGAGGCCCCCTTCAGGGCCTATATACAAGCCCCTCACACCCCTGACACGCTATTTACAAGCCTCTCAGACCCTATATACAGGCCCTTCAGGACCTATAGAAGTGCTCCTCACACCCTATGCACGAGCCTTTCAGGACCTATATATAAGCCCCTGAGACCCTGTGTACAGACCTGTCAGAACCCATATATAAGCCCTATATACAAGCCCCTCAGACCCTAAATACAGAACCTATAGAAGCGCTCCTCCTACCCTGTGGACAAGCCTTTTAGGACTTATATATAATCCCCTAAGACCCTATATACAAGCCCCTCAGACTCTATATGAAAGTCCCTTCAGGACCCATAGGTATGCTCCTCACACCCTATGCACCAGCCTTTCAGGACCTATATATAAGCACCTGAGACCCTATATACAGACCTTTCAGAATGTACATATAAGCCCCTGAGACCCCATATATGGGTCTTTCAGGCCCTATATAGAAGCCCCTCAGGTCCTACATACAGGACCTATAGGAGCAAATTTCAGGACCAATACATAGAGGTCCCTGAGACCCTGCACACGGGACTTTCAGGACCTGTATATAGGACCCTGAGATCCCCCACACGGACCCTCCAGAACACCTACAGCCGCGCCTCGGACCCTACAGGGCTCCTGCGAGCCACAGACGCCCCGCCGGCCCCAAGCCCCGCCCCAAGCCCCGTCCATCCGACTTATACCACGCCCAACTGTCTTTAGCCCCGCCCCCTTACCAGACCCCGCCCCTCCCGGCGTGGCCCCGCCCGCGGAAGCGTGGCTGCGGCGGGGGCGGGACCTGCGTGCGGTCCGGCGGGGCCGGTGGTGGGGCTGAGGTGAGCGGGGCGGGGAGGGGGGTCCTGTCCGTTTCCCCGTGGCCGGCAGCGGGGGCTGGCGCCTCTGCTCGGGCTCTCTGCTCGGGCTGGCCCTTCCCGTCCCCGCGGCCCGGCGGGAGTGCGCTGTGGGCGCGTAGGCGGGTCCTCACCATGAAAGGGGCTGAGGGGTGGGCACAGGCCCAGGCGCTGAGGTGAGGTCACAGGTCCAGGGGCTGAGAGGGGTTCGCCCGGGCTCAGCGGCTGAGGCGAGCCTCAGGGGCTGAGAGAGGTTCGCCCGGGCCCAGGGGCTGAGGGGGAGCCTGAGGCGCTGAGGGGGGTTAGCTTGGGCCCAGGAGCTGAGGTGAGGGCTCAGGGGCTGAGGTGAGGGCCCAGGCCCAGGGGCTGAGGGGGCATTCGCCTGGGCCCAGGGGCTGAATGGGGGTCGCTCAGGGGCTGAGGGGGTATCCCAGGCCGAGGCACTAAGGGAGAGCTGCTGCCTGGGGAATCCGGGCTTTCTGGGTCACAGGGGGCTCAGAGTGACATTTAATGGCTTCTCCATCCCTCGGGCCCCTGAAGTAATATTCTAATAACGTCTTCCTTACAAAATAAACCTTGGGGTCTGTGCCTCCATTCCAGCATTCAGGTTTTCCTGCTGGGAAAGCCGCAAGAGAGGGAAGGACCGCCCTTGGTGTGCCCTGGCCAAGGAGGGGCTGCAAGGAGTGTTTTGGGGAGCTCTCATGCAGTGCAGGGAGCTGAGTCCCCAGTTTTGGTATAGTTTTGTTGCTGTAGGGGATTGCTGGTTGTGCTGCTACGGCTGTGTGAATTATTGCTGTATGTTATAGCTATGGTCAAAGCCATTTTTCTTAATAGTGGTTCGTTAAACAGCTTTAACTTCAGTGAATGGCCAAGCTGTATTTGATGTGCAGTTTGTCTTTGGAAAAACCTTTAGAGTGAATTTGGGTTAATAAACCACTGAGAGTGTAGAAAGGCCTGATCTTTATCATGACATGATTTACGTGTACCGTATTTGCCTTTAGTTTAATGAGCTGCTTGGGAAAGGCAGTAAATCTGAGTCTGTTTAGTGGGGTCTACTGACCAGGCGTGGGCAGGTCAAACAAGGCAGGATTTTTTGAGGCTTTCTCTTCTAGAAACTTGGGTGCCAGCTTGGACTTGAGTTAAAGTAAACACCTGGCTGGCTTTTTTTTTTTTAATCAGCAGCATTACCATTTTTTTCCTCCTGTCTTTGTTTGGCAGGCAGGCTGAGGTGCGAGTACTGAGGTCAATATGTGTGAGCACTAATAAGCAGAGCATGACTGCCAGAAGGGAGACTGTGTGCAGCACATTGCTGGCAGCAAAAAGTTGTAACCTTTATTATGTTTCTTTCTTGTTTTTTAGAATACAGCCCTGCAACCGCTGAAAAATAATTCCAAGCGTTCTTCGTGACCGCCTGACCTGCGAGCAAATACGCTTGCCCTGCAGGTAAGGATGGTATTGCTGCCTGCTGGGGTGTGCAACTCCTGCATGTTGTGGCCCTGCTGTCAGGTACTTTTAACTCTGCTGAACTAATCATCTGGCTGATATTTACCCTTAAATCTGCCCTGTTTGGAATTATTCCTGTTCTGAAGTGTTGACCTGGGATTTTTCCTAAAGCTGTAGGAAAATAGGCTGCCTTTTTGCAGTGTGAAAAGTTGTGCTGACTTCTCTGTTGGAAGGCTCGGGCAGCGCTGTGTGATTTGGAAGGAGGAGCGAAGCAGGCACGGGAGCAAGCTGTGGAAGAAGGCTGCTGCCTGGAGCTTCCCGTCAACCCAGCCACAGTTGTGCCACTTTCGTAAAATATCAAAAAAAAACCCTACCCCAAAAACCCAATACAACTCACTGTTTCTATGCACTCAGTAAAAACTTATTTGAACGCAGGGAGGTATCTTTAAAAAAAACCACAATAACAACCAAAACAAACTAAAGATGCTTAAGCTGTGTGTGCTTGTCCATCTGAAGCAACAAAGCTTTTTTTGTCCGGCACAGGGGTATGAGGCAAATGTCACTGCCCACTTCCCTGGGACTCTGCAAGGGATTGTGGGGGCCACCAGTTTCAGGCTGCACCTTCTTTAGCCAATATAGCTGCTGACAAAAGAGGGCATGGAGGGTCCTGTGGTTTATAACCATCCTCTTAAATTTTCAGATATTCAGAAAATTTCTGGTATGTTAATGTGCATATTCAGCAGTGTATCTTAAGCTCCTGTAGCCCCTGTTCTTTGTTTACACGTGGAAACTGCTTGTTCTCCAAATCACCCGTTTTCTGCAGAAACTTTTATGATATTCATTATGCTTCTTGAACTAAAGAAGTTGAAATTTCATGCTCTGGAGGAAATAGAGTGATGTGCCTTGCTTACATCATTAATGTCTGCCTACTGGGGGCTCTCTGGAGCTCCCTGTGCCTTATTAGTCTTTGTGTAACTTCTCTGTATAGGTTCCTGTTGTTCCTTTTGGGCTGAGAAGTCAGGTTCCTGGGTAAGCTTGTGGTAGCGTTTTCAAAGGAGAGATTGCACCGTTGTCCTCAGGCAGTTTAACAGGACAAACTGCAAGACTTGCAAATCGTTTGAAGTCTCAGAAGGGCTTTGAAGCAGTACACCGTAAGCATTACGTTTTTTCAGGTGATATTTGAGGGAGCCATCGGCTATGTTTAGATCTAGAATGTGGAAATAACCGGTTTTGCATTTCTTGAGCAAAATAAGTTCTGTAGCCATCATGTTAGATTTATTATAAAAACCCATTGCTGCATGCTGTTCCTTTTTCTGCAGTAACATTCCTTGAAATGGAGTGAGCTGGGATATAGAAATACTCGGTTTATTCTTTCCCAGTTTCCAGTGGCCTTGCTGGTGCACAGTATTTTAACGTGGTTCAATGTGGTAGGGCCGAGGGTGCTTGTGTACCACAATAAACCCCCTATTTATTAATTTTCCAGATGCTGTGTGTTCCTGCTGGGAAATTGCAGGGGTTTTAGTGCAAAAGTATTTTGGTGTGTATGTGACTTCGGGTGTGATGATGCTGTTTGAGATAATCCAGTAGGAAACAGTTACCTAAGGTTGTTGAGTACTGTAGCCAGCGTTGTATTCTTTGAGAAGAATATTTTGACTTTTTTTTAAAACAGAATGGTTTTGAGAAAGGTGTGTTGCAGATGGCATGGCTACCTCTTGATGAGGAGGATGCCTATATATCTCTTTAGGGTGATGTGTTTGACATTTGCAGTAAGAAATGCGAGGACTTACAGCAAATCCGAGTCGAAATGCATTTTGTCTGCCTAAGCACATACCATTCAAAAGTCTTTGGCAGGCTTGCCCCTTAGTGAAAGATTTAAGATACTATAAAATAGAAACAATAGACAGCTTGACTGTAAAGATCATGCATTGTTTTACTGCAGCTTCTGTAGAGTTATCCGAGAAGTCCTTGGCTAGTAAATTCTGGGTTATCTTTACCTGTTACCTTGTCTGTGAGTGCAGTGATTATTTTTTTTTTTTTTCACCAAAGAAAACTGCCACAGAGTTTTCTTTCATGAGTTCTGGATTTAACCTCTGTCGAGAGCAGCTTTTAACTGCAGTACCACCATCGCTTGGAGTTAGCGGTACTGCCATGTGAAGAGATGCTCTTGTCTGGGGTGGCACTACTGTGTACGTGGGGCAGGAAAAGGTAAAGCAGACAAAAGCGCTGATCCTTCTAACTGGGAGTTTTGTGCTGGGTTTGGCACGAGGTGGGAATATGCAGACGGGGGCAGGCCAGCTGCTTGTGCTGGTTTATAATAGCTGTGAATGTGGGGCCTTAAATGCTTTGCATAAACAGCCTTTGATTCATGTCATGGTTTCCTTTCTGTCCCTGCAGCCTGTCACAACTTGTCACAGCTTCCTCTACCTGCCACAAAACAGATCAGTGGCTTAATGTGATGGTTTTCTGTTTGTGTTTTTTAAATAGAAAATAGTTGGCTTATCTGGTGTGTGTGGCTTTCTGTTAACGTCTCCAAGGTCTCTAGAGCTCAAATTCTTGGGTTTTTCTGTTACTGTTAGGATTTATGACTCTTTGGAATGAAATCCAAGATCCTCATGCAGACAGCAAGAAGGAAGATCATGGTTTGAGATGAGCAACGCTGCAGCTGACCTGTGCTTGAAACGTGAGACCTGGAAATTTGTGTAGCTTCATGATTTGCAGTGTGTCAGTCTGCGATGCAGACAGAGCTGGTCTATGGCAACATGGAAATCAGACCCAGTATCTGTATAGACTAGTTGTGCTATGTACCACCACTTTAACATCTGTGTTTTCATTAGTTTGATGCAAACTTTCCGTCTCTGGCATTTTTGCTTCAAGAGCTAGAAGAGTAGTTGTATTTATTTATTTTTTTTTCACTAGAATCTTAGCTAGGATAGGAACACAAGGAAGGTCTGCAAGAATTGATGCCTGCCTTGTGCCAGTCGGTGTTAAAGAATACAGGAGGATTGTCACTGTATTAAGTGCTCTATGTGTGTGCAGCAGGCTTGCTGTCCGTTGGAGTTGCCCAGGAGTTTGCCTCCCTTTAGCACTGATATGAGGAGGTGATTATTTTTTAACACCTTTTAAAGTCTGTAACTAGGGCTTCTATCACGTGCTTTTAAGGTTGCTACTTCCATTAATATAATCCCCCCTTTTTTATTTTTCTGTGGGCTGAAGTTTTGTTGGGCTGCAAAGTAAAACTTCTGCATCCACTGATGGATAGTTTGGTTTTTGGTTTCGTGGCTGTGGGGAGGGCAGTGGTGGTGGTAGTGATCAGGCACCGTGACTTATCTGGTCCTCTGCTCGGTGGGGCGTGTGCCGTCTGCCTGGCCACCTTGAATGGAGCCAAGTATTTGCTGATGGCTTTTTCACGCTGAAAGCGAGCTCCTTGGGTCATGCTGTAAAAGCACAATGCGCTAGCCAGGCTTATCCGTGTTCTTTTTTCTCTCTGAAATTCAAGCTAATCCAATAATGTGTTGCTGGAAAAACAACTACAGTGGTTCAGACTTGCTTTTCCTTTTTTGAGGGGAACCAGTGCTCTTCTCTTGAATTCCCAAGAAATCACCATCTGGTAGACGAAATGCAGATGCTGTGAGTTTTTTGTTTCAGTAAGGTTTTTATTTAAAATTTCTTTGGATATGTGCCATCGAAGCGTGGCACTGTGCAGGAGAGGCATTTTCTAAAGAAACAAGTGGCTGTGGCTGGGGTAGATGATGTTTCTGTTTAAAAGACAGAATGGGAAAGGGGGAAATTACCATACGGTGATATTCAAGTTCTCAGTGGGTTCACACATCTTTTTCCTCCTTGTTGGGGAGGCAAAGAGGTACAGATTTCACCATGTCAAATTCTGAGATGATCCGCCGCCTGTCTACCTCTTTCATTTTAGGAATTTGTCTTTTTCTGGAGTTGGATGTTTATCTGCAGATAATTCAAGCCTGTTGAATTGTCACCTTCACAGCCCAGTAAGGCTTTTGCTTTCTTCTCAGACTACTTACATTTTTCTCTTCCGGTATTATTTTCTTGTGAAACACATGTTTTGTCATTAAGAATTAACGCCAGTTTTCTTGGAGCCAAGTAAGCCATAAACACCTCTTAAATCTACTTCAACTGCTCTGGGATATTTTTTGTTTTTCTTGTAAGGTACATGCAGGTAGGTGGCCGTCAGCTGGAGAAAGGGCAGGAGCTTCAAGGGGGGTTCTTTACATTTGGTGCAAAAGTTAGCAATTCTTAAGAAAATCACATCCCGTCAACACAGATTGTGCAAGGTAAGTTAAATCACTTGGGTCATTAGGCAGCTGTATTCCTGCTGGCTGTAACTTCCTACAGAAAAAGGCAGAAGTGTTATATTTTTCTACCCCTCTGACAAACCTTTCTGACATGGATTTGCGGAGCAAAGGTTTGTCACTTTTTTTCCTCCTGTGAAAATGCCACTGCTCTGGTGCACCAGCTTGTGCGGCTGGTTTGCAAAGACAGCCTGATTATTTGGGAACAGTGATTGGAAAAAAGAAAATTTCACATTGGACTGATTAAGGTAGAAGTAGCTCATGAAACAGGGTCAATATCTTTAATAAGGGGTGAGATAATTTTTTTGGGTTGGTTTTTGTTTTTACAGCTCTTAGTTACCTCTGGCTTCTATGGAGACGCTAGTAAGGAGTTGATCAGTGCTGGGGTTTGCTGTAATGTTTTCTAGGTAGAAAAGCCCAAGGAATAGGCTTTATTTTGCAAGCAGGAGGGGAAAGAAAAACTTTAACCAGAAAAAAGCGTCATTTAGCATTTGTTTCTGTGGAAGATTATAGTTGCCCCTTAAAAAACTTACTGTGCATTGCTCTGGAGACTGAGTGTCTGAAGTAGCAGGCAAATATTTTATCCTTGCTGAAAGTGCTATTTTCAGTGCTGCTGCAACAGATGTAACTGGTTTCTTTTGTTTGGCTGCACTCATTTTAAATTTGTTTCTCAAAAGCCGCAGATCGTGGTGGTTGCATCTGCTCACAAGTCCCCTAGCCACTCAGCAGGTCAGGTGTGGGATTCCTGTTGGGCTTGCCAAGCGATGCTGCGTCTGCCATTTCAGTTGGCACCAAGGTCTTTATCCTAAATAAACTTTAAATGTTTGAAGGTGTGTGGGCAAAGATCTCTCCCCAGTGAGTAAACGCTCCTGTCTCCATTTCCAAGGGAAGACCAAGACCAAGTTAGCTACTGAACACACCCTTTGTAATTACAACTAGATTATTTATAGTGCTTTATTAAAGCTAAATCCTAAGTTTTGTGTGCGTCTTCACAACACCTCATCATCTCTACTTAGCGCTGAAGATCAGTAAAATTATTTTCAGTCGTGTCTGTTTTACTCTAGACTCTTTGTGGCAATGTTTGGGACTCTCCTCCAGCCAGCATTGCTCGAGTCTAAGGCGAAGCTCCTGTGGCAGCAGACTTGGTAAAAACCCACGTGGGTGGCTTGCACAGCCCACGGAGAGATTGTTATTTCTTCCGTATAGTACTTGCTGCTTCAGGGTGATCCACGGTTCCTAGCAGATTGTTTCTTTTCAAGCAGTGAGAGCCCAAGTGTGGGTATGTGGAGCTTGAAAGTGGGGCGAGGAGGGATTAGACCAACTGATAGTAACAGAGAAACCTACATTTCCCTTAATTTAAATGCAGCTAATAGCAAGGATGCTTGTATTAAACTGAGGGTAAGAACACCTGTGTGTAAAAGTGCTAGTTTAACAAGTTGGATTTCAACTAGCCATGGTTTTGCTCTTTCATTTTCACTTCGTGTCTTATGATGCTAAATGGATCAATTTGTCCGAATAAAGGAACTCAAGAGAGGAGGGTAGCATAAATAATGGAGTCTTAATGGATATCATCCTAGTTAATCCTCATACTAAATAAGCTGTATTAATGGCGAGGTGATTGCAGGACACCAAAACATGGTGGTGGTGCAATATTAGACCAAATTTTTAAACATGCTATGAAATGCAATAGCGTGGCTTTAATAGCAGCTGCATGCAGAGCAGAGGGAAGGTTAATGCTAAATCCTGGCCATTTGAGGGATGGCACCATGGTCCTCAGGGGGAGGATGAGCGATGTTTGGGTGTAGTGACAGAGCTGCAGAGTTGGGAAGTGTGCGATTTCAGGGCTGAGGATTTTAGGAAGAGGTGAAGCTTTACCGCAATGACAGTCAAAAAGAAATTGCCAGGCTATGTCTTAGAATTCTGCTAAAGACCTGGCAGCATGTTATGGATCGGTGCTTCGTACACTCTCAATCAATTTGAGTGGTGCTCCGAAAAAAATGTGATTCCCCTCTCTGGTGAAATTAATGTGATTAAATATTGCCCCAATCTCATACCTGAGAAGAAATTACTTTTGCTGCTAGATTTCATTTTCATTCCCAAAACAGATTTATGCGTTTTAGTAAGCTAATAACTTTGGTAATGTGAGTAATCCTTTATCTAAAAATTGCACTGGGTAAGGTGAAAATTTGGAGTTACAGGAGGGGAAAAGAGCAGGAGCAGTTTTGGTCTCTCAGGGATGGGGGAAGGAGTGGATTCAGACGTTTTGGTAGCCGTAATCCACCTCGGGGCACCCTTTGTATGAATTACCCTTGTACAAATCTCCCTTCCTGCTACCAGTTTGTAAATGGAAGGTATGGAGAACTGGGAGGAGGAAAAGTCAAAATTAGAAACTTAATCTTGGAGGAGGCAGGTTTGATGCTAAGAGGTGGGTTTTTTTCCTCAGGTTCATGTATCTCAGATTATTTTAAGTATCTTTATATTAGTGTTGATGGCAAAACTTCTCTCCTGATTACTTTGCTGTTTCCCTTGTGCCTTGACTTTTCCCTCCCGTTGGATTTGTTTGTTGTACTTTTTCCTCATTGCCATTTTTCCTTTCCCTCTTCCCAATAATCCTCTTGAGAAGACGGAGAGAGGAGAGCTGGGAGCCGAGAGACCTGTGGTCTTCTGCTGCTGGGCGCTCTGCTTCAGGGCACCCCACACCGATGGAGCCGATGTCTCTGTCTTCAGTGAGCAGCGGTGAGGCATAACTGACAGTCAGGGGCTGAGATGGAAATGGGTGAGGAATTTTCCTGCAGCAGCTGCGGGGTCAGGATGTCTTGGTGTGCTCTGGCAATGTCAAACTTTGTTTTTAATAAACATACGGCTCCAGAAAGCTCATCCAGTTCTTAGGGACTCCATCTCAGCCAGTCCCTGCAGAAGCCTTTATGCCTAAGCAATGTCTTGTAAATTCAAATTTTTTTTGAGAAGATTTTACTACATAACAATATTTTTCATTTAAATTTACAATTGACATTTTGCACTAATGTGCAAGCCTACCATGCCCTAGTAAAGCTGTTCAAATAAAAAGTGCCTGTGAACCCTTCTCTGATTAAAAATTAAACACCCATCAGCTTATTCAGTCACTGTTCTCCCTCTCATATGCTTGTGCCACTGAGGCCAGCTTCGACATCAAAAAGCTGCTTTAAGTGTGTCTCGTCTTAAAAACTGAGGCTGTTCCATATTTCCAAAAAGGACAACAAAAAGTTCAGTGTTGTGGGGTATCCACGTGCAAAGAAGTCCCTTTTCCCAGACTGGGCTACTTGGTGCTTTCAGTCTTGAAACCATCACCCAATTAGGGTGCTGGAAAAACGGGAGCAAGTCTTTTTGTTCTTTTCTTTTGGAATCTGAAAAAGGATGCAAGAGTTGGGATCAGCTGATTCTTACGTGCAGTGAAAAAGTTCAGGGCTGGACTGCTGATGCTCTGGACATGGCAGGGGGGAGAAGTGAAGAGCCTGTTTCAATTTCCTCGCAAAACAGGTTAGCGGACAGAGGATCGTTGTTTGGGGAAATAGAATATCCACATCAAGCCAGAATGCATATAGCTGTTGAAATAATTTTGTGTTTCTTCTTTTAAAGTGATCTGGATGTCCTCAGTTTGAGTGATGCCCGTCATGTCTTGGATCGGAAGTGGTACTTTCCTAATGGGTTTGTGGGTTTCCTGGATGTCAAAGACGCTAACATGTTTAATGCTAAATTACAAATACACGAGGCTTTATGCCGTTCCATATTGCCAGCTGCATGTCCCTGCAGAGCAGGGCCCGGAGTGCTTACCTGGTGGCCGTGAGAGCTGCTGAGGCAGAAACAAAGCTCAAACCACGGAGCTGGGACACAAAAACATGGTGCCGAAGTGGACAGAGAGAGCCAGGTAGCAGGATGGGCTGTCAGATCTCTTTTGGTGGGGGTTTGGGGTCAGGTGGCGTTTTTTTTCTTTCTTTTTTTTTTTTTTTTTAGTTTTTTGAGGATGGGGGTTTGGTGGAGCAGCTCATATTTAATGGTGGGGCAGATGGTCAACAAAACTTTTGTTTTTAAATCTTCAAGTCTGTTGGTTGACTCTTCTGCTTAAAAAAAATAAATAATAATACCCATGTCTTGTGACATAAATAAAAGCAGATATGTCATTTTCTTCTGGAAGAAAGCCCCAACTATTTTTTTTTGTCCAAGGATATTAAATCAGCCTCTGAAAGTGACTATAGAGCTGTTCTGACCAGAATTTAAGATTAGACTGGCATATCTCTTGGATACAAAAACATGATCTGCAGATTCCTTGTAGCAGTAATGCTAGAACGACATGACAACTTTTATGTTTGATCCTTATTTTTGTTATTTTGGGGTTAATTGCAGTTAAGTTTCTGTTGTTTTTTTTTCCTCTGAGATACTTTGTTGTATCCTCTAAAAAAAATAAAATCATATTTCTTATTGCAAGCTGTGATCACATCAGTTCCTGGGAGTTTTATACTTTATCGCAGTTTTATTCCCTATCCTGCTGCGGATCGTGGTGTTAAGCTTTTCATTGCTGCAGTCAGGGCAAGATGCTTATTTTTGATCTTTTTAAAAGTGAGTACCAGCTTTCTTGAGTGATCTTGACTTATATGCCTGGAGCTTTTAACAAAACATACCAAATATGGTGCTTTTGATTAAAAAAAATAAATAAAAATTATGAGAGATCATAATATTGCAGATGAAAAGCATGGAAAATTCAGCCTCTAAAGTGCTGCTTTTTTTTTTTTGTGTGTGTGTGTTCTGAGATAAGGGCGCTCTTTATTTTACCGTGGTTATTGTGGGAACTGCCTGCTTCCAGCTCTCTTGGGCAGTTGCTACCAAGTGAGCACTGTCTGGGTGGACATCCCAGCACCATCAAGGACAGAGATTACTTGGATAAAGCGGATAATTTAGTGTTTCTTAGGGCTCAGACAGAGCAAACATTTATGCAGTACCAAAGCCAACAATCTGAAATGTTGTTAAAATCTCTTCAAGCTCAAAAGTGCGTGCCGTGGGCCTTGATTTTCATTTTGACTGTTGAAATGATACCAGCAGCACTTCCCTTGTCCATTACATCTTATGCATATAAAGCTGTAATTAGGATGGGGAACCCAAGTAAGGGCAACATGAGCTTCTTGGTGAAATAACACTTGCAGATTTTTCTCTGCGTTTGTAACAGAAATTCATCTGAGATGAAATGGGAACATCAGGTTTGTGTAGGATGGAAGTAATTTTAAATTTTAAAGTAGAGCTGTTTCTCATAATATAATCTATTGTTCAGAGCTGTAGAAAATTGGAGAATAAGCGCTGTTGGATGGCTGTATTCCATTAAAACTTTAATTTTAAGACTATTTTTAAAGGAATAAACAAAATGGTAAAGCTGACTGCAAACTTGATCTTATTTTTTTTTTAAATATGTGCACAGATGAATATAGAATGGATGCTGTTCAGATGCACTAGCTGTGAGCAGCAGAGTTCCTGGTATTTGCCTATAAACCAGGATGGCTTTGCCACCTCCATCCCAGTGGATGCTCCATCCCCTCTCCCTTGTCCCAGGACCGTGCAAAAGCCTTAGCTCTGATAAGAAAAATCACCGATAAGGGGTTTGCTAATGATTTTTCATTATGCTTTCCTTCCCCTTGCCACCTATTTCTTGACTGTGCTATGAAGTCTCCAGATGCGTCTCTACCACCTCTTGCCTTGAAAGATGTTGAGCTCTGGCACTCGGAATTATCTGCTGAATATTTTATGTGCGTCTTCCCTCCCTGAATTCACATCACTGCTTCGTGTTATGAAATCCTGAGCTGTGTGTTGCTTTAATCGTTGGAAAAGGGCATTTTATAGCTGAAATGGGGTAAGGCACAGGCACATGTAAGATGTGTTCATGCAAAACGGTCCCGAGATTCTCATCATTGGAAGCTAATGGTTTAGCAGAACGGCGCGGTAGCATCTTGTGTTGCAAAAGCAAATAGAAACCAATAGATGTGACTTTATTTTTGCATTCTGTGGTTATTTGCTGGCGGGGAATATTTGAATGGAACAGCAAGAATGGGGAACAAAAGGAAAAAAATTGGGCCACAGTTCTCTATTTCCAATGCCTTTGCTGGCCTTGGGAATTCTTTTACCATTCTGTTCCCAATTTGTGTGTGATGAGGTGACATTTTTGTGGTTCAGATTTCTCTGTGCTAATAATGTTTAGATTTGTAGCTCTGGTTTCCCGTGTGTCTCTGTGCCATTGTGTGCGTAACAGGGTATGGATTGTATTTTACCAGTTTTGACACTTTGAAACTTGCCTTGTACTTAAAGTTGAATATAAATGTTTTTGCTCCAGGCTGGCTAAAAAAGTGATTTAAGAACAGTACGGTTTTCTTAAGGAAATGTAAAACGACTGGGTTGGGGTTTTGTTTGGTTGGTTTGCTTGTTATTTGGTTTAATTTGCCTTTTAAAATCCAGCTGTGTCTTTCCCTCTGGCCAAGTGGCTCTTATTTGCTGTAGCCGCTTGTAAAATCTACCTGCATCTTCTGTGCCTTGGCGCTTGAGCGAGAGTGCAAATCTTTCCTCTTAACGAAGTGTGCTGGGGAAAGGCTGAAGAGGAATTTGAAAAACGTTGTAAGAGCAGCTGAGTAAGTAGTTGAGATGTGACAGCAAGGTGTGTCAGCCAGGCGAATGCCAATACGTAATACTCATAATTTGCTCTTTATTAGGCAGGTTACATGCCTGTTTCAGAAGAGCTAATAAACATCTGTGACAGTTATTTTCTGTAACTTCTCTATTTTAGAAAAAAAATGTGAGCAAATGTCTGGTTGAGGGTCAGTGAGAGAGTCCACAACTGGAAGTGGTTTGTTGCTTTACTAACGTAGTGTTCTTCTTATTCGACAGGATGTTTCGCCTTCGCTTTCTTCCCATTGCAGCAGGGCTGTCTGCTGTTTCGCGGCGTTACCATGGGACAACACATCACCCCAGGACCAGGCGTAGGCTCATGGTGGCAGCTTTCGTAGGGACGACTGCAGTGACAGCAAGTGCCAGATTCCTTTGGCAGAGGTAATATATATTTTTGGGGGGTGGTTTTTTTCATTTTTTGTCTGAGACCTCATGCTGCTTTAGTCCTGTGGTAAGTACCTGCAGATGGGTTTAAGATCTGCAAAGCATTATTGCTTGTCCTGCTTCTGCTGCTTGGAGGGAATGGTTGTTGATGACTCCGTGTGGAGCTCCTTTGCTGCTGAGAGCCAGAGATGCGAAAAAGCTCCGGGCTGAAGAGTTTTCCTCTGTAGCCATCCTCAGCATGGGCTGTTTGCCCTTGGTGAGGTTTGCTGCCTGGCTTCCCCCTGCATGGTGATGCTATACAGGTCTGTGGTGCTGTGCAAAGAGAAATCTGTTGACTTTTACCAACCTGGGTGAAAACATTGTGCTCTCAGCTTCTGGGAGGGCTGCTGGGGACAGCATGCTGGGCCAGGGGATGCTACTCCAGTGTTGTGTTCTACTGACTGCTTCACATTCAAAACATAGCAGGGGAGCAGAAGGGACAGTCATGTCTTTCAGTGGTAAGGTACCTGCACGCAAGGCTCATGAGGTTTTTAAGGCCAGAGTCTGAGCACACCTGCTCTGAGCAGTGAAGCTCAAAGCTTGTTTCCGTAACTGTGAGGAGAAAGGGAGTATTTGTGCTTGCCTGAGGTGGCCCTCACTGAACCCTGGGCCCATGCCATGTTTGAAATAAAACAAGGACTCCCTTATCTTCCCTCAAAATGTGGAAGCAGTGTGGCACCAGCAGTGTCATTTAAGCTTGTGGCTGCAATTAGAGTCTGAAAATGACGTCTTTGCTAGAAACCCCTCTTATTTCCATTCTGATATTTAGGTGATTTATTGCTGGCTCTTTGCTCACCTGTGTTGTGATTAGAAGGCTCTAGTTTTAATGTAACAGGAGGAAGATGATGGTAATTGTTCTGGCTGTTCCTAGAGCTGTCAAACCTCTGTCTGGTACAAGGAGTTGCTCAGGCAGAGGAAGAACACAGTGATCCAGCACAGTATTGTTTTATGCTGAATTTTGCTGATAATCTGCACTTACGTAGTGCCTCTTTGTCTGCTGGACCTGAACATCTCTGCAGGGATGGCCAGGATAACACCCCTTTTCAGGCAGAGAAGCGAGCAGTGTTTTTTTCCATTTAAAACATCCTCAGCGTGATTGTAAAGTGGGTAGGACATCATGTCCTACGTACAGCTCTCCCAAAGACACCGAGTTAATATCTCCCTCCTGCAGCAGATTCACCCCTGCTTTTAACAACAGCCAAATTGTCAGTTGCTAGCTTCGCTTTTTATCAGGAGGCAGGTGCTTCCTGCAGCAAAGAGCCGCTAAGGGTAAGCAGAGTGCTGGGTAAGGAGTGATTTCAGGGAGTGATTTTTTGGCTCCTGGAATACTTGGCTGTTCCATGGCACTGTAGCCAGGCTTGACCTTGCTCAGCTGAGAGCACTGATAGAAATCAGATAGAGGAGACAGCAGCCTCTTTGGTCTAGCCTGCTCTGTGGTCTCCTCAGTCCTCATCAGTCTGGAGAGACTGGCTTGCTGTGATTTTTTTTTTTTTTATTTCTTTTTCCTTTCCTTGCTCTGTGTTCTATGTCTGTTATAAATTTATAAAGCACTAAATAGAACTGGACAGATTTAAGTATTCCTTTCCTATGTGAGCCATGAAATAAATCCACAACGTCTGTAAATGTAAAATAAAAAGTACATCCAGGCTTACGGTGTTACTTTAATTACTTGGCATACAGCTGTTGAATAAGAGAAGGAACAAAACTGATGTGTTTGGTGTAGAAAATACTTCACACTGACACCTGTAGGAGTTTTAAACAGCCTCTCAAATAAGCATTTTAACATTGTGTTTAAATAAACAAGGGATGAGAACATTTCCTTTTGTCTTTCACAATATATAAATAGAATGATTAGTTGAGTTTAAGAATAAGTGTAGGTGAATAAAAAGTGTTTGCAATGACATCCTGGATTATTCAAGTAGTTACATCCCAGGTTACTACAGTAAGTAGCAGTAAGTATAATGAATTAGTAATAATTGGTAAATATGTAATACATGTAGCCAGGGCACGGGCATCGAATAAGCCAAGTGTCACTGACAATGTAATTTGTATACTACGGAGAGAAATGTCCGTGTGCATCTGAGTATTTAAACATAGTAGTAAGTGATTCTGCTTTTTTTGAATGTCGCAGTGGTATCTAAATGGGAAGCAGGGTAGGGAGGTCCTTTGCGTAACCAGCTCTGGTGGTGCCGTTAGACTGTTGTACGGATGACCCATGACGCCTGATTTCCTTCGGTTAGTGAAGCAGCCGTGCTTCTGTTGTGCTACGGAACTCTCCTGTGCTGTACAGTTAGTCTCTGAGGAGTCCAGCAGGTCCTAAATGTGGCTGTGTTAGCATCACACAGAATTACTGTCCCTTTGGCAGATGACTCTAATGAGGAATGTGTCCCTACTAATATTCTGCCTAATCTTGGGTGGTCTGTCAACGAAGCTGAGACACTCCATTGCCATTTGAGTAAGGAATGCAGTAAGGGATGCTCTCCTGCAGGCTATCAGTGAAGTTTTCTTTTAAGATGAGGAATGTCTCCCTCTTTTTGTTTTCTTAGAATTATTTTTCCTTACAGTTAAGGCATTAAAGATGTAACAGGCTGAATCAAGAAGCAATTGAAAAAATTCTTCGGCTTCTTGGGCTGGGTAAGTAAGAGTTGATGCAGTGTTAGAGGATGAGCCATAATCAGAGGAAGAGTGAGAATAAAAGGAAAAGAGTATTTGACTTGTATTTCTTTGTCATCTGCATACAGCCTTGTGTAAATGCCCCAACTCTTCTTGACTGGCACGTGGGAAGCAGCGCTGCATCTATTCTTACCAGTACTTAAAAAAAAACCCCAACCTTTTTATTTCAAAACAGACTTCTGTACTTCTGATGACAAGGAACCTTGCAAAAAGGGATTAAGATGGTGGTGCCTGTATGTGAATTTACCCTTTCCATTACTTAGCATGAAGAAAGACAGGACTTCTCAGGTGGTTTCTGACTATCGTCTGCAGCCTGAAACCAGTGTATTTCAGGCTGATTCTGTAGGATATGCTTCGAGCAGAAGCCAGTGCTGGGGTAAGGAAGCCCACACAAAGGTAGAGGAGAAGTCAAGGGTTGAAAAGATGTATACAAAAACCCCCAGAGGTTGTATGATGCGAGGCAGGAAAGACTTATTTTGTGTCTTCCTAGGATGGGAGGTGGGTTGATGGGATCTTCATGTTGGATCTGCATCTCCATGTAGCATTCTGTGTTGCAGGTGAGTGTTGGTCTTGTTGCCTTCGCTGTCCTCTGGGAGCTCCTGCTGCCTGCTTTTGGTGGAATATATATCATCCACATAATCACACGACAGGAGTAGCTAATGCTGCTCTGTTCTGCCGTGGTGAAGAATACTTCAGCAATGCAAATAACTGAGCTTAGAAGACTTATGAAGTTTACCCTTGCTAAGCAATAACTTAAACTCTGAGGATTTCCAACTGGCAACAGAAGCGATTAAGTATCTGGGCATTGGTATAATGAACTGAATTAATTAATTGAAATAAATCTTGGCGCAGTCGTTGCCTAATCTAAATGAGGCATTAATATATGAGAAATATTGAACCTCACAGTTTGTGGCAAGCTTAATGTTTATAAAAAAATACTCTGTTACTGATACTCGTGTTAAAATTATATTCTGTATTTGTAGTTCCAAATACGTGTTCGGAGTGTTATTAAATGGCCACAGCTACACTCTTTATGTCACAAACCTTCCTGGCTGAATCTGTGGGCAGCTGAAAGCACTTAAATTGGGATTTCAGTGCTGAAGCTTTGTCACTCACTCAACGTAATATTGAATGAAATAAGAGAGTGAATGTACCTGTGGGGAGCACAGAAGGACCTCTGTAAGCAGAGTCTTACTAGTGCTTTTCCTGACTGACTGGAAGTAGGTAGTTATGCTTAATTTCTTATCCTTCTGCGAATGTATTAGTTGTAAGAATAAGGGCAAGACATCTGCGTTGCTCTGGAAGTTGCTTAACAGCAAGATCCTTTGCTGCTGGAGTGTTCGTGTCTAACGCGGCACCCAGTCTTATTTTGCTGCATCCCCTTGGCCTTATTCTGTGCTCTTCTGCCTTTTGCACCATCCTGTGCGTAAGTCAAAGCAATTAAGCCCTGGCAGTATATTCTCATTGTGTTACAAACTCTTCTTTTTCAGGCTCCACTTCTCACTAGCAAGCTGAGCTGTTTGTGTGCTGGCACCGCTTCTGCAGATTTCATTCCGTCTTTACCATTTCTTCGTCTGTCCCTCCACCCTTTTCTCCTTTGGCCATCCTGTGTCAAGTGCCCAATTGCTTTACTGGAAGATCCTCTGTAGGAAAGACCCTTCGTCTTCCTTGCTCTGCTGACCTTCACTGCTTTTTGTGTTTGGTTTTTCTCCATCAGCGTTTCTGGAATTAATTTTGAAGCCTAGATCAGCCCTTGGCTAACTCTTTAAGAAGGCATTGCTTTTTTGCATCAGTGTCTTAGGGGCTTTAGAATAATTTGCTTAGAATACATTTTTAATGGCAAAATTGCTGGAAACGTCTTATGCCAGCTGAAACTGAGACTTCAAAATTCTTTGTTCTAATAAAACAAAGGAAACCACATAAATCATAGTCAAGAGGGGAGAAACCTGTTTTATAGCTATAGATGTGTCAGGTACTACTTAACCTGATGTAGGAGAGAAAAGACAAAAAAAATAATTAGGTATTATCCATGTTAGGTTATTTTTATTTTGAGAGCTCTGCTCCGTTTTTTTAATTCTTTGCGAGAGGTGACAGACTTAAGAGACTATCCTTGGGATTGCTGTGCTGAGGGTTTTCTCCTAAGGCTTGAAGACACATTGATCTATGAGCGGTGTCTTGAAAGAGCACTGTGTCCTTCCAGGTGGCTTTTGGCTTCATATTATTTTTACCCATGAGCACCAGGGGGAGGAAAGAATCTGATTCCAGGGAATGAGCCAAAGTCAAAACTGGAGTCAATTAGGAAAACATCTGAACTGCTCTGGGGGAGGGTGACCTCAGCTGACCTGCAGAGCTTAAAGCGCAGGTATTGCCCTGAGCCTGCGGAGCCCAGGGGTTTGATCAGCGCATGCCCATAATATCTTATTTAAATGTGGCATAGCAAATCAGAGCTGGGATTTGTGCAGAGAAGCCAGGTGGAAATGCAGGAAGCTGCTCCCCGAATCGTCTTAGTTTGCTGCGACTTATGGGGTCTGCACTTTGAATTCTCTGTCTCTTAACAGGATAGGTATTGTTTGAACCCTGAGTCTTTAATGTCACTGGAAATGGCACTTTTTAGTCTTTTTTAAAAAAATATGGATGCCCTCTGGTGGCCAAGTTCATGCCTGCGGCCTCCCTGTTGCACCGAATAACTAAAAATACCTGCTCACCTTGCCCTCATCCCCAAGAGTGCGTTGGCCGTCCTCCAGTAGCTATCTAGAAAGCAACATCTCTCCAAGAAAGTCACGTCATTTGTGAGTGGAGTAGGGGTAATAATTTCCTGGATCAATAGAGGAAGTGCAGAAATTGTAAATAGTTCTGATTAGTTCCTGATTTGGAAGTAAAGTGCCAATGTAGTCATTGAGTGTCACACCTTTAGGGTCTAGTCTTGTCATGGCTGTCACTTTCTTGTGATGTTCAGTGTCCCACCATCATCCGATGGCCCAGCTGCCTTCTGGGCTGTGCTAAAGGTTGTTCTGCGGGGAGGAAGCAAGGGAAAAAACTAAGGATGGGCACAATGTTCATTAATTCAGGCTTTAAAACAGAAGTTATCCTAACCTGTTTTTTTTTTATCGCTTTTTACTTTGGCAAACTTCTCCAGCTTTATCTGTCTCCCACAGTTGGCTGTTGCTGAGACTTGCTGGTGGAAGCTACATGCCTTTTTTTTTTTTGGTGTCTAGATCCTGTATGGGATCATGTGTTACTGCTGCTCATCGGGCCAGCTGAAGAGAACAAAAGGCTTGTGAGGTTGAGGAGGCCCATCTGTTTTCAGTCTGCCAAAACAGCTGAGGGATTGCATGAGGTACTGTCTGGGAAGGGAATAATGCTATTAAATACCTGAGAGTTTATGTTAGAGCGGAACAGTTTTTAATTGGTATTCATATAGACATAGCAGGGAATTTCTCCCTCCTCGGCTTGCAGCTGAATTCATTGCGACTTTTGGCCCAAGAGCATGAGGCCAAATTCTCAGAAGCATGCAGCTGTGTGAATGCACCCCAGGCTGGAGAACAAAAAAGTGGTGCCAGGAATGACCTTCTCGGGTCTTCCAGCTGTGAATAGCAGTGTGGCCCGAAAGCTGTGATGTGGTAGCCCTGTCTCTGACTGACCTCCCGTGATCTTCCCCTGCTGTCTGCTTATAGCTAAAGACCAGGTTTCATGGGAATTAAGACATCTGAAGGGATCTCGTTTCCCCCACAAGGGATCTTGTAGCCCACGTACCTTTCCCCATAAGTCAATTACAGGTTTCACACTCCTTTGGGTACCCTAAGCAATAAGGCGTTCCCTGCATTTAAACAATTGCATCTTGCACCTTCCAGCTGTGAGAGTCGGTGGTCAGACACCTGGAGCACTCTTCTTTACTTCTTCCCCACTGACCTGCTCAAGTTCCTCTCTATTTCTAGAGAATTATTTTGTCTAACTTTTGTCCTCTGGCAGTGCCACTTATCGTAGCTCTACATTTGCTCTCTTGTGTTCCCGTGTCCTCAATGGAAATGAAGATGGATGGAGTAGCATGGTCAGGTAGACAAACATGGCTTGTTGGGAGCCTATAAAATGCTCTGGTGTGGAAACACCTGCTTTACTCTATGCATGTGAATAGGCTCACCCATTTCTTATTGCCTGGCAGGACCGAGCCTGTAGTTTGCACAACAAAACCAGATGCTGCAGTGATTAATGTTGTAGCAGGTTTTCACTTAGTGGCTTGTTGCATTATTGCGGATGGTCTGGGAAAGGGAACAGATGCTGATGAGAATTCACGTTCCTTCCCTGCCAGGTAACCGGGTGCTGGGGCTGCTCTGTCTTAAAAGTTCTTCACAATGCTTAGTTATAGATACAGGCTAGTTAAACTAGGTGGAAAAGAGTGTGGTTTGGATTAATGAACTTGTGTTCACGTTTTACATTAGTATAGAGACCTGATTTGTCTGTCCTTAGAGAAAAAGTAAATATTTTCAAGGAACTTGGGAGAAAATAAATATTGAAAGTCAGAGTTCACATCAGTTTTTCTTCAATTGATATTTGATGTGTATAACATCACGTATATGCACTTGATGTGCCTAATGTGCCTGGTAAGTGAATAATGCTTTGGTGCAAATGAAGTCCTTGATTGCTGAAGGTGCAAGTAGACATAATGCAGACAATTCCCCAGAATTACTGCTTGCCTTGGCTAAGCTCTGCTTGAGCTAGAGCTTATCTCCCCCACCAAGCTTGTCAGTGGGAGGACCCCACTCAGTCTTGATTTTTTTAGAAACCATTGAGGGAAGAGAATCTGTACATCAGGGAAATTGTTAATTTGCACTGTGAACAAGGCTCTGTTATTCTTGGCCTCGGTGTATGCTAGTGCCTACTTTCAGCCATTTCTCGGTTTTGTTATTAGGTTTCAGAGCTTTCCAGCTTGTTCCTCTACCAGGAATGCCGGCTATGATCAATTTGCTGCTTTATCTCAGCCTGGGGGGAGTAAGCTCTCTGACTCCGAAAAACTTACCCTACTAAATATTTAATTTGTAGCTTTTGATAGAGAAAGAAGATGGTAAAAGCTGTACTTGTACATACAGGATTTGCATTTGTCCTTAAGACTGCGATGATTCTCCAGGAGTTACGATCAACTGACAATCCACTAAAGCACAAAGTGGCTTTCACAGGCATTAATGTCTAGGATGGATGAAACTAGTCACATATATACGTCTGTGTTCGTTGTGCCTAGATATTCCCTTCGCTCTTCCACCAACTTGATGGGTATTGTGTGCTTGCTTGTGCTCAGCTTACCGGGCAAGTGAGACCGTCATTTCTAGTGCTCTCTGAATCGTTACTGATAGAAGGCAGAGGACCCAGGGACTTTATCCTCTAGCTCATTAATAAAAAAGGTGGCATAGGGCCAAGAACTTACCATTGTCAGGGCTTGGGAGAAGCTCAGCCACTCATTGATGATCAAATGCTCACATTTTGAGGCATGTTGTTAACCAGTTTTTAATCCATTGAATGTTTCATGTTGATTTTTGTGTTGCTCTGGCTTATAAATCACACTATCATTTCGTGGCAAGTGGAATAATAGAGTGTGAGAACTTGTATTTATTAAATGAGTGCTACTGCAATTATCAACAACATTGGTAATCTCATCAAGAAATAACATATTTAGCATAAAACTAATTTTCCATCGCTCCTTGTTGACTGTCATGAAATTCTTCTTTACCGTCCTTTAACTAGAAAGCCTAGATCATCTTCCCTCCTCTGTCCAGCGTCAGTCTTTGTCTAAATAACAGGTCTGTGATAACACCTATTGCCCTGTTTTAATCTTTTTAAATATGAATAGCTATGAGTTCCGGCTTACTGAATATCAACAGCACTTGGGCAGAGACTCTTAGCCAAGTCTTATTAAAACTAAACCTCAGGCTTATGCAGAAAGCTGTATAAAGACCTGAGTAGAAAATACATATCTGAAGTGTTGCTGTGTTATGTAGGCCTTCGCTGCCATTTAAGCAGAGAGAGTCTGTGTGCGCTATCTCTTGAGAAGATCAGAATATATAGAAGATAAAGCATTATAAACAGAGTAAGTGTTCACTTGGAAATACATAGTTCTGTCACTTCCAATAGCAGAGTAAACAATAATCTTGATTTATTACATGCTCATTGTTGGTTTTGGTAACTTGGACAATAAAAACATTGTGTTCTCTTGGTCATTTACTCCTTGGGTGCTTCTGTATCCCTTATCAATTTTCTACATTATCTAGTTTTCGATTTATTTGGAGTACATTTAACTTTCTCTTCCCATCTTTTCTGTTTCCTCATTTCTACAGGGCTTACTTTCTTCTGAATTGAAGTTGTGAGGTTTTTCTCTTGTATTTTTTAGCAGTTATGGCATCCTTCTCACCCTTGGGTATAAGCTTTGAATACACAATAAAACAATCTTCAGCAGCTGGTAGTTGTCACTCTAAGTCAGACTTACTTGTATCTGTTGATCTGTCTCATAATTTCAGACTGATAAAGCCAGGCTCATACAAACCTGCAAGTATTGTAAAAAAATAATAAAACAAGGAGGGGGAGAGACTTTCTGTGTTTTTTGAGGGCACCTTAAAAAGCTTGTAGCATCAGAAACTCTGCTTTGCCCCCCTTACTCTCCCTATCTAAGAGATTTTTTTTTTTTTTGCCTGAAAACAAATGCTGGTGAGTGACAGTGGTAAAGGGTGATGAGCTTGCTGTCTTTTAGGGGGAAAAGGGATAGAGAATAGGATGCCAGCTGTGATCTTACTGGGTTCATCTGGTCATCCTGCCTTGTGCTTCTTGCTTTCTCTGCCAGCCTCAGTGTTCTATTCACTTCCCTTCCCTGTGTGCCCAGGAGCAAATACAAGGGGAGTTGCAGCTGTGACTGAAAGTAACTGCCATTTTCTTGGGGGAAAAAAGAAGCTATTGAGCCTGTCAGCCTTCCAAGTACAGTTTGGATCAAGAGAAGTTCAAGTGAGCAGCACGTCTGGGAGGTGAGGAGCACAGGCTTGCGGCTCTGTGCGTGGCAGATGGTAACTGAGTCCCCTCTGCGTGCATCCATCAGGGCTGTGGCTTGGGGTACAGTCCTGTACCCCACTCAGGGTGAGCTCTGTTTGGAAATGTAAGCAACATCTCCTGGATTAAGAAATTAACAGATTTATAGTTTGCCAGGATATTAGGGTTAATGTCAGTAGGATGCCTCCAGTGTGTGTCATTAGGGTTGGCGGCCTTTGTGGAGCAATTTTTTTTTCTCTGCAGGCTATCAGGGAGTCATCTCTAAGGAGCGGCATGTTATCCCACACGATCCGAGTTAGCTGGCGAGACTGACCTAAAACCATTCAGGTTCATCATCTTCAGAGCAGTGCCCTTCAAGGGGCTTGACGTAGAGGTCCTCACGCTCTGGCCTGTCTGTCTGCGCCCACGTGCCACTGCCGATGCCTAAACGGGGCTGCGGCAGAGGAGAGTGGGAGGGAGTGTGAGAAATCAGCTAGTCTGCTGCCAAGGCAGGGCTGGCTGCCTCTGAGCTAGTCTTGACAGGCAGCTGTCTCGCCTATTTTTAGGAATTTGCTGGTGATGGAGAGAGCAAGTGATGGAATAAATCCTCCTTGTCAGCTGATTCCAGTGTTCCCCTGTCCTTAACGTTAAACGCTTTCTGTGTATGTACATGTATGTATGCACGGGTCTCTCCTTCTTTCCCTGGTGTATAAGTCTCTTTGCTTGCGATGTCCTTAAGCACATGTCCTTCATCTTGTCTTAGCTGGACCAAGAGAACAGTCCTGCAGCAGCTGTTTTAGATGTATTACAGTTATCTCGCCTTCCTCTTTTCCATCTTTTTGTAGCAATCTGACTTACTTAGGTTGGTTTTTCCCCACTGTGTTCTGGACCCTTAACCATTCCTCCTGCTCCCGGTTGGATTTTCTCCGGTTGGTCCAGCTCTTCCTTGGAGTGTACCATCAGTAGCTGAAGGCACTTTCTGTGGGGACGTTCCTGCTGCTGGCTAGGGTGGATGGAAGGACGTGAACATCCCACAGATGACGCTGCTGTCTCCTTACGTTTTTGGACCTATTTTATGCTATGGCTGGTATCCAGAGCTGTCTCTTGAGTCTAACTGTTCACACTCATCTCTGGAATCTGTCCTAATTTTGGTGTGTTCATTGCAGTTCCTGCCACAAATTCATTGTGCTAAATGGCCAGTGTCAGGTACTGTGAAAGACGAGGAAGGAAGTAAAGTAGTAAAAAGCCCTGCAAGTGGAGTGACATCCTGAAAAACTGCGTTATGGGTCTTCATCATTTCTGGTTAATTTCGTATTAAAGTTTCAGCCAATTTAGTTGCTGAACATGGTTGAGCTGAGGATGAAACAGAGCTCCTCACATAAAGTACTCCCCATCCCTGGAGGTTGCCTGCTCTTATGACTGTTGTGTCCAAGCTTGCTTTTGCATTTCAGTACGAAAGCCCGAAGTTTGAAGTGGCTTTTAAACCTCACTTGGATGCCTCCGGATGTTTGTGTGCAAGGAGAGCGGCAAGTTTAATCAACTGAAGAACACATCTGTCAGGCAGGATTCCTCCCTTCTGTTTTTTTTGTTTGGTGGCAAGGTCTTTGACTCCTGAGTGCTCAACTTCTTGTTAGATCTCCTACGTTTCCTTCTGAGATTAAATGGCATCCGATAGCTAAGTACTTTGCTACTGCCTTCAGGATTAGAATAACTGAGCACTGTTATCTTTGGCACGAAGCTTTGTTCTTTTAGCACACTGTTCTGCTTCTGTCTCTCAAAGAAGAAGAAAAATACTTTGGAGTGAGGGATTGTGATTTCTTTAATTGGAAAACCTGCCACTGTGGCCTATTCCTGCCAATGCCTGGTGTGAGTCCCAGAATCCTTTGTGGATATATATCCTATGGTTGCATGCGTTTGGCTTTCTCAAAAATGATCTGCTAAGCAGTAATTCAGCATTGAGTAGTCATCTGTGTTAGCTAGGTGGCTTTCTTTGGGAATGACGAACCTAATCTTATGCTTGATTGTTGAATTTCCCCAAGGATTAAAAAAAGGGATTACAAAGTAGGTGGGAAATATGGTCTTTGCCTCAAATTCAGTTCACTGGTGGGAAGGGGGGGAAACCCCAAAGCCTGAAGAGAGTGGGAGGGTTGAAGCATGGCAGGTAGGATCTGGGGCAGGCACACTCTGTGGAGAGAGAGGCTGGCAGCTAGTCTTGGCACACGGTGAGGGGAGTCTTTGTATTTTCGTTTCCCTTTTGTGCAGACGCTGTAGTAACAGGCATATGCTGTTGGAAAGTCAGTCTCATCAAAAAAAGGAGGTGGAGAGTCTTCACTTGCTGATGGCAGCCCAGCAGGGTGGATATTTCTGGAATTATGGGGTTTTTCCAGCCGTACTCTGACATCTGCACTGAAAGACTCCTTTATGCGGGTGCAGTATGGAAGTTGCAGTTGTTGGAAGCCAAGGATTTCAACAGAGGATGGTTGTGCAGGATGTAAAATGCACAGAGTAGTAGGTGTGCGTACAGAGCATGTCCTTCAATGGTTAATTCAGTGAGTAGTTTTGGACTGTGGCCTGGAGGTGAGGAATAGCAGGTACTGTTTAAAACCTTGCCTGAGAAGTAGACTACAAACTCTGCTTTTATTCTCATAGCTCACTTTATTTGTATGCTGGGAAGGTGATCTAATGTGGGGTGGAGTTAATTACCTGGATAAACTAAAGAGGGGGGAAAAAAGCCAACTGTATTCAAACAGCGTACGTCTGTATTGCTGTAGCCAACTAGCTTGACAGCGTGATGGATTGAAGGAATGTGTGGGATTTGCTGAAAATGTTTGATTTTGAATTTCATCTATCCCTTCCCTGATTTGCTAGCTGTCAGTCAGGCATTACAGGAGCAAATCTTTACTGAGACAGCTATTCTCTGACATGTTCCATACAGACTAGCTTGGTTGTGTAGATAAGCAATCAATTTCCTACTGCTTTTCTGTCCCCAGGACCTTTTCCCATGAGATTCTCTCAGAGCTGCTTGAGGCTGGTGTCCTGCCTACACAAGGGCTTTCCTTGTCAGCGCTGTTGGTGTAGCCTCAGCTGGCCACAGCTTATTCTAGCAAACTGTGTGTCAGCCAAAACCACAACTCCACAAGGATGTGCTAGCACTGATTAAACTTTCAGGAAAGGCTTCAGGAGAGATGCCAGGGTGGACTTCATGCTCCAAGAGACAGATCAGCTGTCTGGCTCTTCTGGGGAAAAAATTTTGTTATCTGAAGGTGCTTGTGGAAGACTCAGGTTTGGACCCTGTCTCTGGAAGTTTGGTTCAGTGCAGGTCTTAAATGCCTTGCTATAAGACTTATAAAAATGAATTGACAAATAAAGCTCAGGACCCTTTCAGAAAGGAAAGGCTGGCATGTTAGACTCCATTTGGCATGGAAAGGCATGATTAGTACTGCTCTTCACCAAGCACTAGTGTATTTTATTAAATCAAACCCTCGCGATGGAGTTGTATTCTGTCCCAGCGTGGACTAGAAACCTCTGAACTGCTTTAACCCAGCCGTGGGTTATTGCATTTCAAACCAATGCTGGGATCTTGGTGGTTGTTCAAGTGCTTCCAGTACTTTGCTGAAGTAGTTGTCACAGGGTGACACAACTTGCATTTGTCATGATTCACTCTCTTCTTAAATATGCTTTTTGGAAGTTTATTCTAGAATAATAAAGTTTTTGCTTCCCATCAGTACTGTGGAAGGACTGGAGTTCTTTAGTCCTTCCCCCCGTGTATCCTGTATGGTGACTGTCAGTGAACTAGTGGATGCTGGTAAGGAGTGAGTTGTTTTTTATTTTGCTAGCATTTAAATTAATTGAAGGAGCACCTACCCTCACTTCTCCTTCTAGGAAGATGATGCGCTGAGATCCCTGCAAAGCTGTGTATTGCTGGGGAGACAGGCACAGACTCTTCTCTGTTAATTTTACATACCACGTCTGTGTTTTCCAGGCAAGTGGTAGGATGAAATATGTGTAGCCTTTTGCTTAGAGCTTGGGAGACTTCAAAAAAATCTTGGTTTGTTTTTGTTTTTCTCCCAAGGCAGCCTTTTTTGAATAAACTCATGCAGCTGTAAATGACTGTGTTTGTAGTTACAGGGAGTACCAAAGTACCAGCCTTCACCTGAAGGCTGCTGCCTAATGAGTGGCACCTAACTGCGTGTGAGCCCTCTACCCTCTGATTAGTCCCAAATAAATCACCAGTAATGTAAAGGAAAGGCTTCACTTAAGCTACAGGCAGGCTAGGATGTTCGCCTCAGCTGTTTGAGTCCTTTAGAAAGAGGAGTAACTTTGTCAAACCGTTGGCTTTGTTGCTTGTGACATGTAAATGTATCCTTAGAGATTATAATTTCACTGATGTTAACGTGGTCTGAGCTCTGTCTGGTTATAAACCGCTTTACAAGTAAAGTGTAGGAAAGCCATAGCATTGTTTGGCTTACGGATTTATCCTGCTTGTTATTTAACCACCCTCTTGCCAGTTGCAATTCTGCAAGTTGCTCACTGCTTAGACAGACTGAGCGGTTTTGGGTGTTGAGTCTTGGTCTACAAACAGGGTCACTGAAGATCTTTGTATTTGAACAGCGAGGGAAAAGGCGTCCTTTGCTCTACCAGAGTTGTATTTCCAGCCTGAGGACAAACAACTCCAGTTTTTGTTGTCACAAATCCTGTAGCACTGGAGTTTAGAAGAGTCATTGGTGGAAGAGGGAAATAAAACAGCCTGTCACCTGCTGGAGATAGAAAATAAATCAGTTGTGCCAAAACAAAGAGGCTGTTTGTTCTGAATCCTGCAGTGCTGATGGTAAAACACATTTCTATCACTTTATATAAATCAGTTTGTGGGGAGCCGGGGTGGAATTTAGAGCTAGAGGAGGTATGGTTTGCCCTTCCCAATCTTTCTTGTGTGTGTAGTTTTTGGTGAGGTTCTGATAATTCATGGGGTGATTTGCTCTGGCGTTCTGGGACTGGGAAAATTTACGGTGATTATTAGTTTGGGTTTTGGGGTGGGGGGGCGGAAATTTCATTGCAGCAGGGTAAAACATACAATATTCCAAGGAGACTGATCACTTCTTTGCTTTTGCTTTGCAGTCCTCCACGCTGAACTGTAACATGTCTCATTCAGGGAGAGCTTTGCAGGGCCACCTTTATAGCCTTAGCAACCCTCTCAATTTCCTAAACTGGTATTTTCTTTTCCCTCGTACAGGGCCTACGCAGAAGACTCATCCTCTGTAAAACACGATCCAAGGACAGAGCCAAGCGAGAAGGTGAAGCACGAGGAGGAGGAGAGCAGCGGCAGTGAGGGGAGGAGAGCTGTTGCATCAGGCGATGAGGAGGCTCAGCCGGAAGGGAAGAAGAAGAAGCGTTCTGGGTTCAGGGACCGTAAGGTACCGAACTTGGGCATGTTACACCTGCAGCTGTTGTACTGCAGTGGAAAAAGGGAGAAAACTTGCAGAACGTTTTATTCAGATTGTGGTACAGCGCGTGTATAGATAGAGTCTGGCTTTTGCTCTGTATTTGGTTTTATTTTCTAATGGACCTTACTGTTTTGGGAGCCTACTTTGTTGGCATGCTACCTGGAGTTTCTTTTGGTTGAAACTTGTTTATTTGGAAAGCGCAGTATACTGGTCCTCTGAAAGGGATGCCTCTTTTCCCATCTCCAGTTGGATGTCCGAGAAGTGGCTTGCTGAGAAATCAAGGCTTCTGCCTTGATAGCTGTTAGGATGGTGCGTGCAAAGTAGGGAATTGGTGCAAGAGCTTTAAAAGCATCTCGGGCATCCAGCATGTGTCTTTGTGTGTGTCCGTCCATTTGTACATGATCACAGGCAAATGGGCAGCGTATGTAGCAAGAAGCAGAGGATGAGTGTGGAAGGGAGGGTTATGGGAAAGATGCACTTTAATTTTTCTTTTAATTATTCCATGTAAACATAGTTGTTGAAATAGGGAGTTGCCTCACTCCCTATTCACAGTTAGTTGTGTCTGTCTTGATGCTTATGCTCATTTAATTTTCGTAACAGGCACATTTTCCAGAGGAGGAAAGATTGAGTAATGAATTGTATTGTCAACTTGTGACCTGCCTTCACTGTTGGGCGATCCTGAGAGCTTTGGGCTCCTCAGAACCATCTGACAACTAGTTGGGTACTATCTGTAACCTCTGTTATTACAATATGTACAGTTTGGTCTGATGGAGAGTCCTGTAACTGAGCGTTGGCAGACAGCAGTATTTTTATTTTTTTAAACCTGTCTGGATGTCTTTTTTATTGGGCTGTGTTTGATGATTTAATATCTTTGCAGTGCCAAAGAGGAGAACGGGATTATCTGCTCTTCACAATTCCTTTCTGTGTGATTTACTTCTGATAATTATTTTTAAGTCCATATCCTGGAGGTTGCATGTCATTAGCTGTTAAATTGTGGACGGTCGTATCTAGTGGCTTAACAGCTTTTCATAAAAAATTAAGGGCTGTTTTGTTTGAAGTTGCTGAATCATATTCTGTTCTTGGTTAGAGTCAATTACACAACTTGTAACTTCAAGTGCCTTCTGGTATTCGGGACTCCAAACTTTCCCTGTTGTGACATGCTCGTGGCAGCTCAGTGAAGTTATGTTGTAAGATACTATGTTGAGATATTCAGAGTTGTCCAGGAATACGGGTTCTTGGCTTCTGCTAATTTTCTTAGCAACCGGGTGTCAGGTAGTCTGACAGCTTCAACAAAACTTCAGCTCTTGCCAGTACTGCTCAAGAAAAGTGAGCTATATTTTCCAGTGTCGGCAGATGGAGGCTGGTTGCAAAGAGCAAAGAAACAATCCACCTTCATCCACACTCTTATTTTTAAAAAAGAACATTTGTTGATACAGCGAACGTAATGATTGATTTTTGTCTTACGTGGCTGGTTGCTTCTGGCGAGGGAATCCAGGGAACATTTGTTTGCAAGCGAGGACTTTTATTGCAGTTGTTAGGAGATGTGCCTACATTGACCAGCTCTTTCCTTCCCATACTAGGCAGGGAGGAACACGGCCCAGCTTTCCAAGTAAGACAGGAGCCAGGCGTGGAGGGTGCCCAAGAGCTCCGATGGGAACGACGTGCAGCCTGGATCCCTTCTCAGTCCACAGCCTTCCTTTCTCCTACAGTGCTCCATTTGGGAGCAGCAATTTCAGCAGGAAAAGTACAGTTTAAAACAGACTCCATGATCTTTCAACAACTTTAAACCCTTTTCTCTCCAGCCTTAAGCCCAAATGTCCCTTCTGTGACCCGAATGCCAGTGTTTTTTTGCTTTGTTTAATGCAGGATGTAACTGGTAGTCTCCCAGGCACTGGGCTCGGTGTTTGTTTGAGCGGCTCCGTTGTGGGCTTGGTGTTTGATCAGCAGTTGCCCTAGTGAGTCATCTCAGGAGGTATGTTTGAATGATCCCGGCTCAGATGACAGAGGAAGGTGTGACCTGGCTCCTGACTCAAAATCGGGGCTGCTCCCAGGATGTGCTGCTCCCCTAATCAGTTGTGTAGCACCTAGGGAACTCCTGACTCTTCTAGGTGTTCCTAAAAAACAAACAACAAAACCCACAGTAAAAACTCTTCCCAGCTCTTCCCATAACTAATTAAAAATAGCGTGGTGTTTTCTTTGAGAAAAAAATTAAGCTTAATTGAACGTGTTTAACGCTTGTTTGTTATCCCAATGTTGCTTTTAATGAAGTTGATGATTAGCGGTGAAATAATACATCAGGCATGACATTGCTATTTTGGGTAGTGATTCAGTGAAGAGGAAGTTGAAATAAATCACTTGGCATCTGCTGGGGCTGGGATCACGGGTGGCTGGTTCCAGGGCGCCCATTGCCTTGCAGCCTGTGCAATCTATAGGTCCTGACTGCATCAGGGAGGAAAGGAAAAGATTGTTCAAGTGCTTTTAAAGTTTGAAGGCTAATGAGTGATTAGCTCATGTTGTGGGTGGATGACATGCTAATTAATTTGCTAAAAAAGATTGCATGCAGCACTAGGACTGCTTTATCAAGATCTGCTTGCAGTGTTTGCTGGGTCCTGCAGGTATGCTGCCTTCGGAGTGTTAGTCGTGCTAAGACTTCATTTTAGTGTGCATTATAGCAGGAAATCCGAAGAAACTGAATCCTAATTAGTTAATTTACCCTACTGAGATGCGTGTGGTGGAGCTGGACTGCCAGAGTTCCTGTTCTGCCGCACAGTCAGGGAGGCCCCAGTGATGCTCTGGAAGTAAATTGAGATGTTAATTTAGAGCTTTATTTTCATGTCTGCGCAGGATTTAATTTTTTTGCCTTTTACCCTGTGGCTTAGCATAAACATCGGCTGTCTCAACAGCAGCTTCACTCTTGTAGAGCAATAGGGATTACTTGCTCATCTTTCTCCTCCAGTGCCTGCTCTATTAATAAATGCCAAAAAGGGAATCTTCCCTTTTGGTCACATAGTATCTTTCTGGAGGCCCCTGGTGACATGAGGCTGCAGTACTGGCGGCAGGATGAGAGTTTTTGGCTGGCGTCCACTGCATCGAGGACTGGTGCGTACTGGGGGAAGGCAGATGCCTGGGTGCACGCTTTGCCTCCCTGCTCTGGAGCTGCGTATTCAAAATTACCTCCTCGTGAGTGTCTGGCAGGCATCCGAGAAAGCTGTTCATTTTGGGGGCGCAGGGACAGAAGAAGGAATGGCAAATGATCTAGGAAAGGGCCAGGTAGGAAATGGCCGCTTTGCTTCCGTTGCAAGTGATGACCGTGGTGGACTTTAAGGTTGCAGCGTGGATCTGAATGGGGTGTTGGAAAATCGCTGTGCCCAAAGTTGGAGCAAAACGTAGACTGCTTAACATCAATAAAGCAGGGGCCTTGAGGATCACTCCGAGCTTGGGGTAAGAAAAAATTGGCAGTGAAGTTGCTGGACAGGTGAGGAGGAGCCTCGGTAAAGATGCGAGACAATACCCATACTCCAAAAATGAAAAGTACCTGACAGCAATAGGCCTGTCAGTAGCACCTTAGCGAGAGCTTAAAACAGATACAGAGGAAAGATCTGTTGCAGATGGGAAGTCGAATGAGATGCAACATGGTTTTGCTGGCAGAAATGTCAAGATGAATGTCTCTGGTGCAGCAGTGAAATTGTTGAGTAAAAGAGGTGCAACTTACCTAGCTGGGTTGAAGGAAAGCATTTGACAGTGCCTTCCAAGAAATAATTCCACTGGTTTGGAAAATCAGGAGTAATGTAAAGTCTCAGGCAGACAAGTGTTGTAGCTAGAAAGCAGGCTGTGTTGAAAAGGTGTCATGGATGGAGGGAGCTGTTGATCGTGGTCTGCGGTGTCTGCTCTTGGCTTCCATCCTGGCCTTGACACTGCAGCTGGTTTTAGTTATCTTGCTCAAAGGTAGAAGTATGTCACTGTGTTTTTTTGGCTGATGGAGTTGGGTGGGGTGTTTCTCATAATGAGATCAGGTCATGGTGGAGGAAGGAGTGAGATATGGTCCTGCACTTGCAAGTCAAAAGATCGCTGTGGCATAACAAGTTACCGCCTGCCAGGTGGGAGCTGTAGACAAAGACACGTGCAGCTTTGCAGCTAGAAAGAGCTGGGAAAGTGCGTGTTGTCCTTCGCTGCGGTTTGGCTGATAGACGATGACTTACAACTTTGCAATAAAACAGTTGCTTTTGATCTAATGCCCTTATCTTTGGAGGACCTTGTGGACTGAAGCAATAAAAAATGGGCTGAAGTTTGATTCTAGGTGCAAAGGCTGGTAACAAAAAGGATTGGTGACAAAAATTTTCTTCCATGCAGGTGGCTACAGGAAAGAGGGGGCTGGTTGTATCGGTTGATGCAAGGACATTACTGCATTCCTAATGGGCTTGATTACAAAAAAAGCTATGGTGATGCGAAGAGGAAGAATAGGGAGAATGCTTTAGAAAATGTCAAAGCCGTATCAGTGGGACCTTCTGCTGCATCTTGCTTGTCCCATGGTCATATTTGCTGGAGAGCTGAACTGGAACAAGTGTAGAGGAGAGAGGCTCTGCTTTCCCCTAGCTGCTTTACCCAAACCTGGGTTGGGGGATTAAAAGCCTTTGGCTTGTTTTATTCTAGAAACGTGAAAAATTAGACAGGGTGTTTCCTTTCTGATAAACATCAGGGTGGAGAAGTTGTTCAAGTTAAAGAACAAGGCTGAAACGAGACCAAAGCCATAAATGATCTACAGATGTCTTGGCACTGTCCTTGATCTTGCCTGTTCTCTTCCAGCAGAACTTTGGTTGGTTTTTTTCCTCCTGTGGCTCTTCGCCAAAAGTACTGAAGGTTTCAAGTACATTATGGACTGTTAAACATGGTGTACAATGCATGAATAAAAAGCTGAACTAAGGAGGAAAGTTTTATGCTCTGATCCATAATGAAGTACGGATCTTTGTGCCTTTTTCCTCCCTTCTGGCTGTATGTTGTGATTTTTGTTTATAAAAGCTTTCTGTTCTCTTTGATTAATTCTAGCTGTGTGTTGGGGAAAACAGTTCTAGGTACAAAATAATCACTACTGGTGGAGTTAACAAGTGGCAGATTGGTGGCGAGAAGAGGATTGAGTAAAGAATGTTTCTGCAGAATTTTGCCAATGAGATAGCAAAGAGGAAAAAATGAGGTTGAGTGGCTGAGCAACCAGCTGCTGCTCCAAGTGTTTTTTTCCAAGACTTGGCTTGAAAGTCAAGGTCTCTCCCAGCTCTCCAAGACTTTTCTTTTACTTCGTTTATTAATCATAAATCAGACCCTTCAACGCTGTGGTTAAAATGTTGAGTTGCTTTAGATTCATGGATGTGATACCAGTGCTTTTTTATGTTCCTCTTTAAAAGCGCCTTCAGAGACTTTGTTAATTAGTTTTTTCTCTGCCATCATGATGAGCCAAAACTCATCAATAGTAAAGACTTAGTGTTTGTTCTTAATTCTGGGACATCAGGAGTCAATACTTCCAATATTCCTGGTAGTTTGAAGGCTGAAGATAGGAGGGATTTTAACCCTTTGAGCTTTATTTCTTTCAAGTGTTGTGTTGCTGCACAGACTTTGTCCACCTTCAGAGGACTAAGGTGCTCATGTAGGTGTTGGGGAGGAACCGTGTACATCTAACGCTGGTTAAATTTCTTTTCCAGGTGATGGAATACGAGAACAGGATCAGAGCCTATTCCACGCCAGACAAAATCTTCAGATACTTTGCTACTTTGAAAGTCATAAACGAGCACGGTGAATCGGAGGTTTTTATGACACCGCAGGATTTCGTGAGATCGATAACACCTAATGAAAAACAACCAGAAAGTAAGTGATGCATGTGTAGTAATTGGAGAAACTAATACAGTGGAGGGGAATAAACTCTCCAGTCTCTGCTTACCTGATCTTTAAACTTCCCATCAAAGAGTTACGTTGTTGGGTATCGTCTGTCTTGTTATGTTGAGAGGTATGGCACATCTGGTGTTTTCAACCCACGTGTTATGGCAATTCGATGATGTGCAGAAGGATATATAACAGGGCTGTAACAAATGCAGGGGCAAGGCAGAAAGCTACCAGTGCAGCTGTGTGGGAGCCACACTTGTCTCCCCAGCAGAGCCTGCAGTGTGTCCATGTCGGCTTGACCTCAGCTGGTGGTGCCAAATAACGGGGAGCATCCAGGTTCAGAAGTGTTGGTCACGGTATTCTGCTTGAGAGGTTTGAATGCAGGATTGGCAGGGCTGGAAAGCACCTCCTGAAGCTATCTGTCCCATCTCCACACTCCAAACCCAAAATTAGCCTAATCCCTTCCATGTTGCCTGAAGCGCTATTGCACTAGATCTCAGTGGTTTGAGCCCTTGAAGAGCAGATGAGATAACTTTCTTGCATCTTTAATAGTGAAAGATTACCTTCAACGGAAACATCATAAGAATTGTTCATAAACCTACAAGAGAGGTTGATTTAGCAAGGAAGACCTTAGCAATAAAGGGGTCCAGGCAGCCCCATGTTCCTGACTGAGCTTTGATGCTGCTGGCCAGAGTGGGGCTCATCTCCGCTGGCTTCAAATTCCCTGTGGACTGCAGGGAAGCACGTCAGCTGTGGCACCCGTGGCGGTTTGGCAGGCTGATGGGAGAGCAGATGCTGTTTTTTCTGGTCTGGAAAGCTGTGTCCTGAGCATTTGGTAGGAGGTTGGTTCTTGTGGGGCGGCAAGAGGATTTTGCCTGTCTTCTGTCATGGAGGAGATTCATGTTTTGGGTGAGACATAGGATGTGAGGTGTCTTGGTCTCCCTCTGTGTATCTCAAAGAATGAAACAGGCTTTTGTCAAACTAAAACCCCTCTTCTCTCTGCAGGCATTAATGAAGAACCTCAGCCCCCAAAAGTTAACTTTTTGAGAGTGGGGTTTATCTACAAACTGTGAAACTGTTTTGATATCTTACTGTTTTGATATCAGCTGCTGAATAAATACCATGTACACTTGTGTTTAGACAATAACGGTATGAAGTATGTGCGGGAGGGAATTAAAAATAATCCTGGCATTAATATTAGGCATGTTAGTGAACCAATATTTAAGTTTTCATCAAGTCCTGAAAATGGCTGTAGTTTTCATATGAATTACATGGCTTCATCTTCAGTGAAGAAATAGTTTGAGCAATAAACAGAAGATAATGTTCAAAGATGCTGAAATGGTGTGTTACTATCTTGTCTATCTAAAGCTTGAATTGGTATTTTGAAAAGTAGTAGCACCTGGTTGAGTGCGAGTCTTCCTATGCAAGCCATTTATTATTATTTTTTTTGTCAGCCAGCTGAAAATAGAGAACATCCCATGCTTAAGAAATCTGATTCTCTTTTACATCTCCCATGTAATATATGTGCTTGGCGCATTTTAAAGTGTGCACAGAAAATAGGTGGAAGAGTGCTCAGAAAACACCTACTTTAGAGTTAAGTGAAGGTGACTAATGGGAAATAATTTGTCAGTTTTAGCCACTAACTGTCCATTGTAACTATTATTATCTCGGCTAGGTGAGCTGCTTAAATGGTCCCGTAAAGCCTGTCGTGCCTTCTAAGTGCCTGCAAATGCTGCCAGTCAGTGACACAAAGCAGCCTATAAGGGAAGAAAATTGCTTTAGAGATCCTTGCAGGTGCTCTTGGAAAGTGGAATGAGATGGAAATTGAGCTTTGGCTGCCCATCAGCAGGCAAAGCGGGAGTGTGGACATCCTATATCTTGTTGGTTTGAAAACCTGTCTTGAGGACTGTTACTGTCATGGACTTGCTTCTAGATGAAGGTGCTGCTGGGATGGTTGTTCCTTACGAGCACTGTACATTTTGACAATCATGGTAGATGGGTTTTTTAATACATAATGAACAGTAGAAGAGTAAACCCCTTAATGCTTACAGTAAAGTCACACCAGCCATAACGTTTTTCCCAAATGTTTTGAAAGCTGGTAGTAAAAAGAAAAAAAAAAAGATAGGTCTGATTTTAAAACCAGAAGTTAAAGACTGCTACCTGCTGGCTGGTTTGTTTCTGTACTTGACATCTGTTGGGTACTTCTGACTCATAGGATAATCTAGATTATAGATTAGTAGGGAAATGCCGGGGCTGCTTTCCCCCTTAGTCACGACTTGGGTGTGCCCTCCACCAGGGCTGGAGCGTCCTGCCTTCATCCCAGAACACTCCTTCGGGCAGTGACGTAGCCTGGAGTGCTCCTTGGAAATCTCCTTCAGGTAACAACATAGCCTGCTGCAATCATGCTAGCTAGGTAGGTTAATGCCTGAACTGAATTATGGATTACTTTCTGCAGTCCCGCTGACCCCAAGGTTTTCTGCGAGTGGTATTTGTTGATAGGTTTGTATGGTGAAGCAATCGCCTTCTGGTCCTGTGAATTAATGTGGTCCTGCAGAAGCAGTCCAAGGCGTGAGGAGAGCAGGCGATGCTCTCTCTGCTCAAGCCGTCGGTTGTAATTTCAGCAAGTAACTTCTTAATGTGCCTGCTGTTTTACAGAGAGAAAATACTGTGAAATATAAGTGATACAGAGTAATGAGGTATCCGAGTCCCTGTTGTACTTATTTTTAAACTACTAATCTACTGTGAGGTATCTTATGCCTGATTCATTTTTATGGATTACACAGGGGAAAACTTGATTTATTGTCAATAAAGTGTCAGCCTAATTCTAGACTGTGTTTTGCATGACTATTCATTAGCTTCTGTAGGTTGCTTTCTCTTAATAGTTTGGTAAAACTCTCTGCTGTAGCTTTCCCAAGGAAACAAGATGTGCTTGAGGTGTGACACGTTCTTCTTGAGCTTGGAAGCGTCTGTCAGAATAATCCAAAGATTGGCATTTAGCTTGGAAGCTGCTTTTAAAAAAAACAAAACAAAACAAAAAAAAAAAACCAAACAATTCTTTATATGCTATCTGGAAAGTCCAAGCACCACCAGAAGCGTGGGCAGTGATATCTGCTCCCTGCAGTCCTGTGGTGCTTCTTCCCTCCCACCTCCTCTGGTACCCGAGAGGTTGCTCCGTTCCAAGGCTGGAGGAGCAGGGATGGTTGCTTGGTACCTCAGCCCAAAACCAGCTGAAAATACTACAGTCTTGGGTGGGAATGGTAAAGGTTTGGGGGGGGGGGAACCAAACCCAAAAACATTTTAGATGCTGCAGGTCTTCAGAGACAGCATGGGCTTTTGCTGAAAAAGGTGTATGAAGCCAGTGACACTTCACAGGAGCTGTAACCGTGCCTGACACCTGCAGGGTGTTCCTGGCACATTCCCTGTAGTCCTACGTAGCTGTTGGCTGGCATGAACGTTTCCAAGTGCTCGGACCTGCTTGGTGGCTGCTGCCAAGTCCTCCTGCATTTCCTAATCTCGTGAGTTCCCTCAGTCCCCCCGGCTTTCTCTGTTTCCATTCAGCATTGATAATTTTCCTGGGGAAAGTGCATGAGTATTTTGGGGCATCCTGGACTAAAAAGGGGAGCTGTGACATACTAAGCCAGTACTAGGTTTTTTGGTCTGTGCAGTAAGGATTAAAAGAAGTAAAAAAGGCTTTATATCTAATCACAGCACGCTGTAATGAAGGTAGATTACACCCAAATCAGTCTGCTCTTCCCCTGTGTTAACCTCCCTGGTTAACCCAGACTCTGGCCGCATGAAGATGCCTTTCAAGATCCACCACACTCTGCAGTGGCTCAAATATCTGAAGTCTTGGAAGTGCCCTGGAAGGTTTTTCTTTCTTTTTCTGTCTACAAGAAACCATGAAGCTCAGCCAGAAGCAGTAGCTGTGCCCCTGCAGCCTCTGCGCACAGGATGGTGTTGGAGGAGAGGAGCTGTGAAGGATGAAGCCAACGTGTGGTGACTTGATCAGACCCTTCAATGATTCTTTGACTGTATAGCTTGATTCTAGGTTTTGAAATGGTTTGTTTTTCATGTCTGGACTTCATGAGCAGCTGAGCACAAGCTGCCTTCTGGATTGTTGCAATGCTTGAGTGACTATTTGTTATTTTGAGTGAAGTTTGTGAAATACGGACCTGATCTTCTGTGGAACGAGCAGTCACGAGCCCTGACAAGCTCTTACCTGGTCTGGTGGGGAGGGGAGCACTCCCTAGGCTTGTACAGATCCCTAAACTTGCACAAAGTGTTCAACTGGGATATTTAAGACCCAGAAGGAAACTAGAGATGATGAGTTTGCCTTCTGGTTTGTTAATGGGGACTTAACCTCTGTGTTCTCCCCAAAATATATCTGCTGGAGAGGCCTTCAGGGAACAGGTGTGAGTGAGAAGGGGAGGTAATTTGCTGGTTATCTTTCTGAACCAGGAGGGTGAAGAGATGTGGGGGCTTTTCTTCTGTGAAAGTGTCATTCCTAGGCGAGGATCATCTTTTGAGCCTGTCATGCCTGATATGAGACTCCAGGAACTGAGCCAAGGATGGGGAAAATACTTATACAAAGCTGGGTTACGGCTCTGGAGGGGAAAACTTGGTCCATCATTTTCTCCTCCTGTAATGTAGCATGTTGCATGCATGGTTAGCAGTTCTCTTCAGGCTTAGTAATTAGCCCATTTGCTCACTACTTGAAAGAAAAAGAGTCCATGTTATATATCGAGCAATGTGAAAGGAAGAGCAGATGATGAGTAAACGTTACCCAAATAATGTGAAAAATCTGACAAGGATACGAAGACTGGAAGGAGTTGAAAAGGTTTTTCTATGTCCCAGAGGAAATCGTAATGGTTTCTAACTGATCTCAGCTGTGTTCTTGGCATAATATAATTGTTCTTCTGGAAACCTGTTTGTTAAATATTTTTTTAAAAAACTGTAATCTATCATCTGGTGCCCATGGCTTTTTTTTTTTACAGGATAACATGAAAAGCTTAGTAATTGTTTAGCTATTTATCAAGTGTGGTAATTAGCTAGCTTTGAGTGAACGTGTGACATGTACGTTTTTGTTAATCAATAGAAATATAATAAGCGTTTGACTTTAGATTTGATTAGAGCTGAACAAGAGTAACAGCGGGCTATTCTGTGAGGTTTTTTCCTTTACATAAATAATTCCTTCTCCGTTAAAACATCCTTGCCAGCCCAAAAAGAAAGAAGGAAACACAGAGAATGTGGTTATCCTGTTGATCACCCTCCTTTCCCCATTGTGGCAGGCAGCGAGTGTAAGTCGTTTTGATTTATTTTGAAACACTTATTTTTAGAGTGCTGTGAAAGTACCATCACGATGCCTCTTGCTTTAGCTACTCCTCAGCAGTGCTGCTGTTTCTTTTGGTCCTGTGAAAGGCGAGGTGTTGCAGTGTCAATAAAAGGCATATTCTGGGGCAGGTCGTGGCGAAAGCTCTGGGTTTGTTTGAGAAGAAGCAAATACCGGAGCCCGGCAGCTCTGGGTGGTCACTACGCAATCGGGAGTAGCAGTGATGCACGTCACACTTTGGGTCCCAGGGAGGCTTCGGGAAGCAGCCAGGTATCCTCCTGAAACGATTTCTGGATCTCACTGCTCCCTCCCACAGAGGAAATCCTTTCATCCATTTCTGGGAGAACAGTATTTCAGCCCTTGCTTTTCAGTGAAAGTTGGAAAAGCTCTTTTCTTACTGTTAAGCATGCCTGTTAGTTCGTGTTCCTGCAGCTCGTCAGCAATAGCCCAGCCAGGGGGTGTTTGTTTTATGAGTGTATCACAGTTGGTCCTGCGGTAGCTTTCATGTAGCACGCTGCCTTTTGAATAACAGGGATGTAATAACTGACATTCTTTCCTTCCCTTGTTCAGCTGTGATTGTCCTCGTTGGTGCAGTGTTTCCATTAGCTTGCCACCCTACGCAAATGCTGAATTCCTATTGTAAATTCTTGGAGGAAAACCCTTTTGTGGGTTTTTTTTTATGTAATGTAAAGAAAGAACACAGGTGTCAGGCAACCACTTGTTTCTTGGTTTCCTTTTGTCAACTTCTAAGGTTAAAGACCTGTGGAAAAAACACATAGCGAAGCCCATAAAAAAGAAAATAAACCATATTGGAAAAAGAAAAATATACGTAGTAATACTGTATGCTCTTTTTCAGGTTTTGAATTAGCTTATTCTGTCAGGAGCTGTTGTAAGGGGAATTTTATAGAGGGACATAAGCGTGCAGCATAGTTAATGCCACCGGGCAGAGGGGATATCCTTGTGCGTGGCTGGGAGAAAGGGTAGGCACTAAACGCTGATGTGAACCAAAGTGCTTGTGCTTGCAATAGGTAACACTGTCTTCCAGGGCGAGCTGATGCAGTGACAGGAAAAAAGGCAGCAGCAGAAGGGGCCAGTTTTTGTGCCGCATTTTCATATTAATGTCTCTCCCCGACCTCCGGGACATGTATAAACCAAGATTATATATTTGCTTCTCGTCAGATGCGATTGTGTCGAAGGAGGCTGATGCGATGTAGGTAATAACTACATTTCTGTAACTGCTATGGTGTCGTAAGCAGTTTCTTCAGCATACAATGAAATGCTCAGAGCAGTTAAGCTTGAGAACAGACCTGGCAGCTTTCTATGCCTGGCACGAGGGTTTGGATGCCACTACAGAAAAGCTGTATGTAAGTCAAGGTCCAATACTCTGTCCCTTGAAGGAGCAGTCTCAGGTTACCCAGGTGCTTTGTTTTTCCATGTCTTTTCATCACATGCTGTAGCAATCAAGGAAACACATGGGAAGAACCATCTCTGTGCTGAGGAGAATGAGGCTGGACCAAACCCCAATCTGGAGGCAGACTACCCTGTGTTCAAAACTCCTGATTTCACCAGTGTGGCTTTTCTCTCTCTGATTCTATCCTTATTGTAACTTATTGCTATTAACTCTTGTGGTGCTTTTCAGTCCCCTCCAATCATACCCCCCATTGCCTCCCCTTTTGCCCACCTTATGTTGCACCTGTGGAGAGCACAAAGTTTACAATGCTGGCCTCTTCCTTTAGGATAGGTACTGGTATCTTGCCTTTTTAGGTGCCACTTGGCTGTTTTTAATAACTTTTCCAAATGTACATACAGACTTGTGTGTATGTTATTATTTATTATATATTATATAAATATTTCTTATCTATATTTATAAATACGATTATATTTCTTTCTATATAAAAGAAAACAGCTCTTAGTTCATCTTTTCTTGCTGCTGATCTACACGAGCATCCGTTCACTTTGGATCTCCTTTGAAACCTGCTTGCTTTCCCAATAGTAGCGTCCAGTTCATTGTGTGTGGGGGTGCCATTAAGACGTACTTTCATTTGCTATTTTTAACCTGTGTCCTTTTTTAGCTTTGCCCTGAGTACGTGTGTAACGTCGGGCTGTCAGGGGTATGTCATATAGCACTATTCCTTGGCGTTGGGAGCAGGAGGTGTGCTGGAGAAATGACTTTATTATGACACACGGGCATAAACTAAGCTCAGCTTCGCAGTCAGCATCTAGATGGATGGTCAGAGGCGAGCTCCAGCCAGATAACATGTCTCTGGTAAAATAAGCACATCTATTAAATGAATCCTGCCTTTAAATGTGACAATACTTACTGTACTGCATTTATACACACAACTTTAGGAAGGCAGAACTCAGAAGAAGATGATTAAAGTCTGAAAACGTGTATGAATATGCACTTTTCACTCTCTTGTTAGGCCCACTAAATATTGAGAAGGTGCTTTCTGGCTTGAATATTCACGAATCTGGAAAGCCCTCTGAAAATTGCCTTGACCTTCGAAATTGGTGATGGAGGAGTTTTAGCTGCTTTGGTTCAGACAGGTCGAGGAGGTCACCCTGGAGCGACTAATAACTCCATTTTCTGCACCGTAACCGCTGTGAACCTTGCCAATAGACGAGAAGGGTTTTATTATCCTCTTTCCCAAGCAGGTGACACAGCAGGTGTGGGAGAGGTTTTATTTTGTTGTTTTTTTCATCTTTTTTCTAATTTAAATTGAAATGGGGATGTGATAATTATCATAAACAGTGGCAGAAAATGCATGGGACGGAGCTCTGCTGAGGGGTTTTGTTCTTCAGAGAACCGAAAACCAGCCTGTGCTCTCCCGAATTACTGGAAGTGGTTGATTTGAGTTTACTGCGTAATCTCCTCTCGGGGTGCATCTTCCCGCTTTTGGATTGCAAAGCTCAGATAATCAATCTTCCTGAATATTTTTATCTTGCTTATATGTGCATTCATCAGTGTACATGTAGCCTGCCGGGCATTGGGTATTAGATTGTGAGCTCTGTGCCTTGACTCTGCAAATGCTGGGATTTATTTTTTTCTCCTCTCTTCAAGATAGAAAAAAAACATTTTGTGATGGCGTGCAAGATTGAATTTACTAGTATAAATAACCCCTTCTCCCTGCCTTTCTCCAAAATGCCCTTCTAGCTATAGCACTCTCCTTCTTACAGATGCAGCTACGACTTATCTCCTTTGAAATATCTTTATGAGCAATTTTATACCAAAATACAAACAAGTTTTGGATGTATTTGGGGATATCCCAATTAATTACAGGAACAATTCTTTCTTTTCCCATTTGTGAGCCATTCAAAAGGTATTATTAAAAACAATAAGAGTTTTTTGATTGTGCATTTACATGGGGCATCACGGGTGAAATGTTTGCTTGGTAACAGTGCAGAAATCTGCTTTGGGATGGGTATTTCCCACTCTTGGGATGCTGGGAGCTGTGCTGCTGCTGGCCCTGCTACAGAAGGAACTTTTCTTCTCTGATGCCATGAGCTTGTTGTCTTTGTGATCAAAATACAAAGCACAAAATGCACGAAGCCAAAAAAATTTCCTTTCTTTGTCCTTATACTTTCTACTGATGTTATTCAGACAGTGCATTTTATTTTCTAATCCCCTCTCAAACAGAAAACCCGAGAAATTCTTTCTTTTACACTCTAAGAGCATTTTTTTTAAGTTTCCTTTTTGTTTTTTTTTTCTTTTTCAGACCTGGGCCTGGATCAGTTTATAGTGAAACGCTATGATGGGAAGGTGAGCACACTAGACTATTAAATGTATATTATTCGATGCCTTTTTTTAACACAGAGTCCTTTAACTCTTACCTGCTTGTGGGTATAAGTTAAACGAAGTATTTGAAGTATTCTCTTCTGAGCTTTTTGTTGTTTAGTAGCATTGCAGTGCTTTTCATTTAATGACAATGAATGAGAAAAAGATTTTATTTTTTTTTAAATGGGTCTTATTTTAATGTTTACAGGCAAAATACTGCCTCTTCTTATATACTGTTAGGCCAGGAAATTATAGGTTGTAATCACATTTCCTTGCTGCCTCTTTACGACTGTATGAGAGCCCTATGAGTTACGCCGTTTCAGGGGAAATGTGCTTGACCTTTCCTTTCCAGACTCATCTCCGGATTGCTAAAGGAAGGAGACCCTCTTGTGACTTTTACGTGCCCCCCTCCCCCAGCATGTATTCCCACCACCACCAAATACCCTTACTTCCCTCCCCTTTTGAGCCCTACAGCAGTACCCGACTGTGCGGGATGTCTGTGCTGTCACGATACGTGCTGGTGAAATGTTGAGGTTGCTCTCATCTAGTTTTTTCTGCGTAAGTGGAGCCATGTAGCATCCTACCTGTTATTATGCAAATCAGAGACCAAATTAACCACACTGTAAATCCCATTGGTATGGAGGAGTACAGTAAAGGCAGCTCTGGCCTTAAGATTAGCAGCTCATATTGACTTCTTGATGCAGATAACTGCAGGTTAGTTAATTTTCCATCATATCACCGTGGGCACATATTGTTAATCCAGCTTTTAGCAATATTTTCATTTCATCTGCATCACCTTAAAGTAAAGCTTCTGATTTTTCCAGAGGGAAGTCAGCATCTGATTCCTTCATTGCTGAGTGATGTACCTTGTGCATCATGTCAGGCATTTCCAGAAAGCCTGGACACTGAAAAAAAAAAAAATAATGCGTTTAAGCTTTATATAAACATAGTGTGGGCTGAACATGTGCAGTTCCCTCTCTCGTTTTGTGTCTAATAGGGAAAGGTAAAGACAGAAGGTGATCAAATACCTGGGGTCCCCGTCATCAGCAGTGTGCGAGTGTTCTGGTTACCCAGGCAGCAGGGCAAGATTTTGCTGGAAAACAGGCAGTTGGAAGGTATTATTTTGGCAGTTAGTTTTGATGCATAAAACTACGAAGCATGTTGTGAACACTTGTTTTCTGCTCCCCCTGCCACAAACGCAATGTCTGCTTTTCATGGTTTTAAAAAAAAAAAAGTACATATATTCTTTGCAAAATATCAAATGTTTCTCCCTCTGGTTTATGACAGTCTATTTTGCATCTGCTCACTTTCATCATTTTATCTTGTCAAGCTATCACACTTATCCCTTAGGCTTTTCATAAACAAGATTTGTTTGTAGGGAAGAAATGCTGAATCCCAGGCTATTTTTTTGCTAGTCGTTCCGCTGTTCCTGAGCCCTCCACAGTTGGTTCCTATCACGTTGGATAAAAGATCCAAAGGCAATCCCTTTGCTGAACTCAACCTGCTGTTCCTCTGCCCCTCGGCGCCGAGGGCTTGAATTGCGACCCCTTTGGATGTGATGGACACACTCAGCACAGGGGGGTGTTGGAAACCCACAGTTGGTGTTTGCGGTACCACGCTCTTGGGATCTTGCCATCCGGCGTGGTGGACATCTGTGCTGGCTGAAGGGTGGAGAACGGACAGCCTTTGCCTTACGTGCTAACCACCTTTCGCTCTGACCTGCAGCAGAGTGAAATTGCTTTTTATATAAGTTAGAGATGTCGGTGCCACACTCGGACATCTGCAGGCTGTGGTTCCGACAGTCTGAAAGCGAGGCAGCAGATTTAGGGTACTGCAATGGACTTTTCTTCATTGTTATCTTCTCCTGGGACTTGTTTTTTTCCACAGTCTAATAACGCCCTAGAAGCAGTTTGCTCTCTTGAAAATGAAGAAATAGAGGTTCTTGTTTGCTGGGCTGTCTGCTGAAAGACACCTTGGGACTGGCTAAATCTGGCTGTGGCTATTGGGGTAGCGGTAATGGCCAGGTGAGAGGATAATTTTGTTGAGAGTCTAAAATAAGTTGGCCTTGGCTCTCCCTTGGTAATTAAAGAAGCTGACAGTAGCTTGATCTGTCTGATAGCATCTTGTTCTCGTTTTATTGCTTTGGGCTTCTGTTTAAAAAATCAACAGTCTTTACTCAGTCAAGCACCAACTGGGTGCTGCAGAGCTGACCTTACGCATTTGAGTTTCACTGGTGTAGTAGCACCCGAGGGATAAAACCCTCTTTCATCTCTTCCTCGCTGCCTGTTTCCAACTATGGGATCCCTCTTGGGTTATCCAGGCATCCTCTACCTGGAGATGACTTCCTGGTGCTTTCTCTTTGTGTGTTGGCGGAGCTGATGAGCTCAAGCAGAAGGGCGAGAGGTCCATCGTTCCCCTAAGCATCCTTAGGAATATTGCGCAGAGGTAATGGGACTTGTGCTACAGGCTCCAAAAGTAATAGGCCTGTTCACTGGAAATTTCCTCCTTCTTTTTTAAGGTGAGAGGAGCTTCTGAGCAGTCAGACACAAGCTGTGGTACTGGAAAGTACTGACAATCTGCAAGCTAGATGCTGGCTGAAGAGTAGAAAAGAGAACTAATTTTAGTTCCTAGCAAAGATCTATACCCAGGGCTGCATGCAAGTAATAATTTAGAAAGAGATTCAGTTTAAAGAATAGAACCAGCTGTTCAGTCAGTTGCATTTTAATTACATATTAAGGGACAATGTTTAAAATACCGGTGTGAATTTTGAGCATGTATGTTTGAGACTTTAAAGGCAACAGCATTAGTAAGCAGATGTATGAGCGCACAACTGATTTTATTTACATAAAGCTACTATCAGAACAACTAATTGACTGCCATATGGTGAGTGGGACTGGTCTTGCAAAGGATTTTATAGGGTGACATGCCTCTGTATTGAAATTGTGTTGGGTTTCTGAAGCATCTTGCTGTGCATGTGATCGAATGTTACGGTGAGAAGACAATACACACTTTTTCTTCCCTCTTCCTGCCCCTCCTTCTTCCTAGTGATAATTTACGGAGTTGATGGAGAGGGAGGTAAATGGTACTGCCTTATTAATGGGAACAAAGCTCCTGTAATTTGAGCCTAAATGCTTTTTCTTCACTCATTGCGAGACCAAAAACCCAGGAGACATTAATCCAGCAAACCCCCTTGGTTTGCCAACATAAAGTCATACTTTTCTTTGACCTTCTGCTGGGCTGAGTGCGTAGGGAGGCAACTGTGTCCCTGGCTCTGTTTTTGTCTAAGTGTGGTGGTTTTTCCCCCAGGGAAGCAAGCTCTGGAAAGCAGAGGAAAAGAGGCATTGATTACTATTCATTCGGAGTGGGGGGAAAAAAAATAGAATTAGTCAGTCTGCAAACATTTCAAAGTGTTGATATTGAGCCTGAACAAAAAGGCTGATGTGAGAATGGACACTGACTTGTGTGTAGCTCCGGGTGCTGTGGCGTGAAGGTGTCCAGACTGCAATTGTTCATCTGCTCTGTTTCCACCATCTCTGTCTCTTTCCTCCTCTTGCGTTTGAGCTGTAGGAAAGGAAAGACTTTTTGAAGCCATCTGCGGGGCGCTGTGCTTGTCAGTGCTGCAGGAGAAACATCTCCTGGTGTCCCTTCTTCCATCCTGCCACCTTGAAAAGCATCCCTCTGGGTAGGAGGAGGGAAGTCCTGTTTCATTTAAGATGTGCTGTTTTCCCTGCAGCTTAATGCTCGTTAGGGCTTAAGAAAGAGTGCTTTGGAGAGCAACATGGAGATGTTCTTCCTGCGTCAGACTTTCAAACTGAGGTGTTGTACTGCTTCATCATTGTGCTTGCATCTTGCTTAGCAAGACGATAGTCATGAATAAGCTCTCACTAAAAAGAAGTATGTATCTTAGCACATGTACTGTGGCATAAGCTTCATTAATATTACATAGGTTATAATACAGATTTTGTTTAAAACTTTCTTTTTTTATGCCCTGTTTACTTGACTTTTTTTTGGCTGATGTATTAATGATTGAAAAGCTTGATCTCTCAAAGGAAAAAAAGCAAGCAATGCTGTTAGTGGTGTTCCTCTACACTGTTCCACGTTTTGCAGAGCAAAATCAGGCCCTGTCAACTGGGTCCTTCGGTGCAGTCCCTGTCCCTGGAGAGGGAGCTCCCAGGGGTCCCGCAGCTGAGCTTCCAGCTGGGCATCCTGGTGGAAAGGTGGAAGCTGAGGCAGAAAATGTCTGTGGTGGGTGCACAGCGTAGAGCGGTCTGTGCGGTCAGGTGCTCGCACCGAAGGTGAGATGCAGTGCTTTGAAGAGACCTCTAGCCTATTTAGGAAAAAAAGAAAACACCCTAGATGGCTTATTAGTTTAACACAGAATACACTTGGCTTGCTCTTTTTGTTCTCCTGTGGGGAAAATTTTTTGCTACTGCTTAAAATGAACAAAAGCCTTCGAGCTACCAGCAGCAGCTTACCCTCCTGCTATCATTGCTGCAGTAAATAATTATAGAGGCTTTCAATGCCCTCTAATTAAATTTATGAATTAAGTATTTCCTGCCAGTGTTTATATTTACATCTCTAGATGTTTGGGGATGCCGTAGAGTAATGCGGAGAAATAGCAAAATGAAGGAAAAGGAAAATGGTTCAGATGGTTTCTGTAAGGGCCAGTAAAATGCCTGAAATTTCCTTCCACTGTATAGTGCAGGCTTGTATCACGGACCGGTACAATGATGAGCTTAAACTACACTTAACTGCCAAGGCTCTGTAACTGCAGGTGTGTGTCCATTAAAGAAGAGTCACTGTCAGTCAGCTCAGGAGGAAGATTTCTTGCCAGATCGTTTAAAGAGCATCTCAGGAGCAGAGGAACCTGAAAAAATGTACTCAGGAAGGATCCTCATGGAAAGGACTGGAGGTAGATGGACCATCTTTTTCTGGTGGATTGAAGGGTCTGGCTGCCAGGTTTGAAAAGGGAACCTTTATTTATTAGCCTGAATTTCTGGGGTCCTTTATGTATGAGCTAAGGCTGGAGCATGAGACTTCCACCAGGGTGGTTGTAGACCCAAGCTTGCAGGAGGTGAGACAAGCTCCGAGTCCTGCTGTCATTCAGAAATCAAACGCTGGGCGAGAGCTCTGAGTTCCTGCGATGTTTAAGTGTCTCTGAAACCTTCATTCAAAAGGATGCAAGGCTAAATGATACCCTAACAAAAGCAAGCTATTGCAGTTCAGTGAATAGCAGCGCACAGTGCAGCTGTAGTTGATTTACTGAGCCCCTTAACTTCTTGGTTAATGTATCCTTCTCAGGATACTCAGTACTTCCTCTAACTTAGACGCAATGAAAACAGGTGGGGAGTCCTCTAAATCCAACTGTACGAGGTCCTGCCTGCGTCTGTTGTAAGCATGTTTGAAATAAATGAGTCCCCAGTGCCAGCAGTTTGAGCTGTTGTCTCCAGGTAACAGCTTGCTTGGAGGTACCTGGAAGCATTCAGTTATCCCGGTCCGTACTCCGTGTATCCATAATCTCTGTCTAATTTCAGATTCCCTGCTTTAAATTCCTTCAGCTTCTGATCTTACTGCAGGTAGTTTTTTACATAATAACCAGGTAGATGGTAAACTTGGGCTTGCCTATACAAAAGTTCCTCCGCCATCCCCCAAAAGCACCGTAACAAACGGGTGGGAGGTAATTCTTGCCTGTGACCCTTATTGGAAGCAAGCGGAGGTGCAGTTTATTGCAGATAATCACCAAATCTGAGCTCAGCTGAAGATTTTTCTCTTCTTGGCTTCCTTTGCTGACACCACTGTCTGCGTTTGGGGGTTTCTTTGCTTTCTGGCTTTCTCCTCCCAGCCAAACTTTACCCTCCCGTCAGCTTTGGGTCATGGTGTTGAGTTACCTCTGTGTTCCTCGCTGCTTTTCCCTGTTCACCAGGACCTGCGTGGACACTGAACTGCAAATTCCTCTCTTGGCTTGTTTTTAATAAACGCAAGTTTCATCAGAGAAAATACTTAATTGCCTCTAACACAGGTAAATGCATGGTGCACAAACATCCCGGTGGGTTGCTTTACGTCCACATACAGAACATGCTTCGTCCTTTCCTCCCTCCTCTGCCAAGTGTTCGTGCTGTATTTCAGTTTTGACAAAGCTCTACTTGCTGTTCTCTTTTTGTACTGCTAATTCTGCTGCTCGTTTTCACAGGGCTCGTTTGGCAGGCGCGACTAAACTGCTCTGGTTGCTCTATGTCCTCTTTTATTCTGGTTTCTAGGTACCTGGTGGGTGTTTCTTCCAGCTGCTAATAACTCTGATACTTGTGTCTTTATTCTAACTATGGTTTTTTGGTGTAACCAAGCATTCCCTCGTTTTCTTCCCTTTTCTAACCCTCTCCCCTTCCACCAGGATTTCTGGCAGGTACAAAGCAGACAGCATGTGCTTTGATGAGTTTGTGCTTCAGACCTCATAATATGCACTTTTCATGTAAAAGGGACAGTGTACGCTCATCCCTTCCCCCTGTTCCTTTAATAAATCATCTGGAATCCTTTCCCAGATCCTCCACCTAAAGGATTTATTTCAAAACACTTGAGTTTGGCTTGTTAAGAGTACAGTCCTCAGGGTAGCGGTTAGTACATGGCTTTATTAAGGGAACATCTTTGATCAAAGCTCAAATGTGTATCTCCCTGTCCCCTATTTTCACAGGGTCTTTTGAGGCTTCTGACTTATTTTGCAGGTTGATGGGACTGTGATAGAAACGTTGGAAAATGGCATTTTCTGCTTGAGGCCACGTTAGTTTTATTCTGTGAGAAAGGACAGGCATCTCTCTGGCCAGATGCTGTGGGGAGGCGTCACGTATTTGAATGTGTGTTAAGTTTGTGGGAGGTTATTTTTGCAAACTTCCTTGAGTTTTTCAAGTTACAGAACTATGTAGGGTGAACTGTATTAAAAGAGTATTTAGATGCTATAGTTCATAAAATGGTTTCTAGGAAAAGGAACTAGAAAGCAGAGGGAAGTTCATTCAGTGTTAGTAAGTAAAGAGGGAAATGTTCTCTAAATGCTTTGTTTGCCCTGTAGCTTTGTGTTGTTAGTGAATTCCGTAGGGGAAGTTAGCAAAAAATAATCAGCTTGGTGACAAAGTGCCCTTAATGGGTGCATGCAGTCTTTTAATCAGAAAGTGGTTTTATGGGCTCATTTTTGGCTTTAATTTCTTTGATAGTTTTCCTGGCATTAGATTAATGCTTAATACTTAAGGGATGTAAAACCGAGCTCTGAAAACAGTGTCCTTGGGTAGCACGGAGTTAGCAGGGAGAAGAGGAGGGGGAAGGAGGATGGGTTGAGCGGGGTGGGAGGGAGTGTCTTAGGAGATGCTTGACCTCACTGACTACAGGAGGTCCATGGGAGACGCAGGTAAAGAAGGAAGGGGCAGTGAGAGAGTGGAAGGGAATGGCAAGATTTTTTAGTTGTATCTTAATTTGGTTCTTTAAACTGTTTACAGTTGTGGTGACAATCTCTAATTACATGTCGTTTTTCCCCACACCTCGTTCTCATTTGGCGGGTGATTAGTGCTAAGTGTATGGGCCCCAGCCTCACCATCTGAGCCAGTGTTGAATACTTGCTTTCTATACAGAATTACTATTATTTTCCTTGTGTACTTTCACACTGGAATTTTTATCTCGGCAAACAAGCCGCGTGCATTATCAACATAATGAGTTCATCTTGGTAACGCAGGCTGAGATGAGGAAAAGGAGCATCCCGATTTCCATCGGGAGACCTAAACAGCCATTTAAATACAAAGGTGTCAAAAGCCAACTCATTTTAGAAGCCCGATTTGGGACATTGAGGACTTAATTTTAATCCTGCCCCATCAAATTCCCGTGACGAATGCCGCTGTGGCCCTACGGATGGTGATTTCATTACCCTGCTGAGGACTGAGCGCAGTGGAGGGGAGCAGAAGCATAGACTGTCCCTTTTCCGAGGCATTTCCTATTTGCTTTTCCAGCAGGGGTTTTTCCCTTGCATGAGTGGGTCTGCTGCCTGCGAAGGGTCGGGAAAGTCTGTGTCATTATTTATTTTCGGGGTTTTTTTTTCTTGGTTGTACAGAATGCTGGCCTTGCGTTTCAGGTGCCGTTTGTTTTAAAGGTGATGAATATTTACCAGCCTTGCTGGAAGGAGGGAATGCAGATTTCTCTTTCCAGTCTCAGGAGACCACCTGTAGTAATAATTGCTGCCTAACTTTTGATTCTCTATACGTGTCCAAATTCAAATCCAGAGGGAGAGAGTATGCAGAACAACTTCATCCATGTCCAGCCCTGTATTTCCCCCCCCCATGCATATATATACAGATAAAATAACCCCCAAATCAAAGGTTTTAAACTCTTTTTTAAAATGTACTCTTGAAGGGTCATAAGCTGCAGTATTTATGTGCCAACAGTAAATTTTAAGCGTTTTCCTATGCTAACACTCACCCACGGCTACTTGCCACACAGAATCTGTTTGCATGTGTGAGTACGGAGACTTTATAGTAAATTACCTGGAGCCTCTAGGAGTGGTACTGTGAATGTTTCCACTGCAGAAAGAGGTTTATGAGCTTCAGAAAGTCCCTGTGCTGTTTCCATCACAACCTTAAACTTTTTTCTTATTTAGTGATATATAAAAAGTGATATAAAAAAATTCCTAGGCGGTGCATCTAAAATTACTTATTTTGTATCCACATTATAAAACTAGCTTTAAAAACTCTACATCCCTCAATTCTCCCCCAAGTCCTTTTTTTGTCCTTGTTTCATAGCGTGGAGGGACCTCTCCTACCAATTTTTCTCCCTAAAGGGCTTTTGAACATCTGGGCTGAAAGGTTCAATTTTTCAATCTGATTCTAAAAGCCTTTTTATTTCTTTATTTCAGTTTCTTTAATGGAGGTAGTGAGGTGCCAACATGAGTTGTCCGGAAACCTCTAAATGCATGGCTTTGGTTCTTTAAAGTTTGTATCTCCCCTCCAAAAAAAAAAAAGAGAAAAAATTAAAAAACTCCCACATTTCAGAGCCTCTGGTTCAGCATTTTGATGCAGACAGAGTTCAAAGCATTAATATTTTTAGTTATCATAGCATTGCCTGCAGCTTTCACTGGTGTTTCTTAAGGGTTTTCCCTTATTTATCTTGCGTGATCGACTAATGCAGAGCATCTGCTGCAAATGCATTAGTCAGCAAGTGTCTTGATATATATTTATATATGTATTTCCCCGGATTTTAAACAGTCCTGCTCAGGAAGGAGCTGTAATATTCCCTGCCAGCACGATGCTGTCCTGCAGGCTCTGCTGGACCAGGCAAACAGGAGCCGCCTCGCCGCACATTTAAATGTTGCGTAGCACTAACGAGATGGCGGATGCTAGCTAATATTCTTAAAGATGTCAAACAATACCGCGTGGTAGGTGCTAAAGAGTGTTTAAAATGCATTAATTGAATGGATTGCCCAATAAATTCTATGAAAGGTTTGTTTTCCCATCCTTAGAAGGATTCCTAATAGGTTTTTTTATTTATAGGGGTGCTGTAGACTGGTTTCAGCCCAAGGTATCGAGCCATGTGTGAGCAGGACTAATAGTGCATCATGTCTGTGTGTCCTGCTTAATGTTACGTGCACAAGCTCTTTTTCCTCCTCTTAGAGAGATTTCATTTGTAGAGACATGTATCCCAAAATTGCAATAATACAGAGAGTCATCTTTACCTTATAAAGCCAAAAAAATGCAGAAACAAGGAAAGAAATTGCCTCTATTAGGCCAACTTGTAATACGGATTATTTTTTTTTTTTTGAACACTCCTACTGTGGAAAAGAGAATATTTCTTTTTAACACTACAGCATTTTAAACTTATCTTCCTATAGGCCTACAGCTAACCATAAAAGAAATACGTTAATCGATGTCTTTTAAATGGTTTGCTTAACTGAAGGTGGTCAGTTGGGACTGAAAGAGAATTGCTTTGCAGCAAGGTGACTTCACACAAACATTCCTGGTTTTGTATTTGCTTACACAATATTGGTAACCTTCAAGTACTTCTTTTAAAAAGGAAAAAATTGAGTCTGATGACGCTTGTCAATAAAAGATGGTTATGCTTCATGTAAAATTCCTCGCTAATTTACAAAATTACTTTCTGGTTCTGGAGAAATACTCGTTATCTTGCACGCAGTTTGGTATTTATTTTGTTGTCATTTTGGAAGACATAAGTCACTGTCGAGTGGTCACAAAAGGCTGATAAATTCCTGAAGCTTTGGTTGATGTAAGTCCAAAGGTGATGTTGAAGCATAAGTTCTGTGAATAAACATGCCAAAAGTGTGTTTTCCCCTCCAGATTGAAACACAAACTGTCAGCTCCGAAGTGACTTACCAAGAATGTGCTCTTCCCAGAGCGGCCAATTAAATGCTGCTCATTAAGTAGTGTCTGAAATGCAAAATGAAGCGGAGCTGCAAGGATTTAGCTTTTCTAAAGGTGCGTGGGGAACGCGGAGCAAACCCCAGCACGGCACCTTGCGTCCGTCGCTGCCTTTACAGGGAAGGCATCCCTTAATTTGCAAAAGTACATCTTTTTCTCAGATTTGGGTTAATAAGTATAAACATGTTTCACTTCTCCCTCAGCCCCAGGAAAGCAATTTTTAAATCCAAAATAAAAGTAATATTTGCCAAGGAATGGAAGGAATCAGTGGGGTGTTTTCCCCAAAAATCCTTTGTTACCTGGGAGCTGTACCAAGTACTTGACTCTAGGGAGGCTCTGCCAGTAGATCAGTTTTGGGGTAGAATACGTGAAGTTTGTGATATATTTTTGGGTGCTTTGCTTGTTTTGCAGCCAGTCTGTAACGCAAGTTCTATGGCATGCAACTTGCTTTTCTACAGGTTTGGGGGAGGTTGGTCACTGTTATCGATCTGTTCAACCCGTGTGCTGGTGCTGTTCGTTGGGCTTGGAGCCCCAGTTGGAAAGGGCAAACCAAGCTTTGTATTTTGAAATGCAATTACGTTATTGTTATTGGGTTTTTTTTAACCCGTTGTCAATGTCTGGTATTGTAAAATAATCTGCCTGAATGCCTGTGAAATGTTTCATTCCACCGAGACTGGACTGGCGGCTTTTCACTGAAATTACATAGCCATGCTTGTGCTGACAGCAATGGGATATTTGGATTTCTTTTTCTTTTTACATGTTAATTTGGATGTTTGCTCGTTTGTGTGCTCGTTTAATATGAATCTACTGCTTGATTAAAAAAAAAACACATTGTACTTGTAAACTGTTTTGCGTGGCTTGCTCACTCGGGAATGCTCGGGTCTGAATGTTTTTTGGGTGGCGGCTGAATGATCTTAATTACTCTGATTTTTGGGAATGGATACAACATAGAAAAAAAAATCATAAATGGAAGACATTTGACTGTTTTAACTGGGCACTTGGAGAATTACCTTGTGATCAGATACTAGAGGGTGTGAAATGTGAAAGTTGTCCTGAAAGCGTGTGGGTAGCTCATGTGTGAAGATGATATTGTCTCTAGAAGAGGATGGAGGCTTGGGAAGGGATTTTTCCCTACGTTTTCTGATCCCGTGCATTACCTTTCTGGCTGGCAGGGATAGCAGAGTATGCCAGGAGGAAAGCGGGATGTGGGAGAGCAGCTCAAGGTCTATAGGCAGGTTTAGGTGTCAGTGAGGGCTGACTTTGGGTTTCTCTACCTTGAACTTTGAGGAATCACAACAGTCCACGTTGTGCTTTGTCAAGTAGGTGGATTGATTTTTTTTTTTATTTTATATTTTTTTCCTGCTGATAATAACATAATTCTATAGAATACAATGTGTAATGGTGGGGAACAACCCCTGAGAAGGATGCTTTCAGCCTTTCCTCTGCTTTGGGCAAGCTTCCCACGTGCTTTGTGGAAAGCAGTCAAACACGCACCTTCTCAGTGAGCCAGAAGAAAAGAAATGGGAGATTTAAGAATTATTTTTTAAAACTTCTGACCTCCTGGTGCTGGGAGCCTGAAAATCTTATTGATCAGGTCAGTTTATTATTTTCTCCTATTAAGGTCAGTGGGAGAAATTCCCATTAGCTGCTGTCAGGCTCAGCACTGTCGTCACGGCATATGTTCTCCTTCCCCAGGTTTGTAACGAGTAGATGCTTGTTTAAAATCAATAAATAAAAATTTTTTATGTTGTTTGCTCAAAGTAAGATGCAAACGAGTTAATGCTTCTCCCTCCGGTCTGTCTACATCTTTGTATTTCAGAGAGCAACTAACTTAACATCTTTTTTTTTTTATTGTTAGTCTGTGGATGTGGTTTTGAGCTTATGAGGAATATTTTGAGGTGTTTGATGCCGACTATGAATTTTAAGTGCAGAAAAGAAACATATAAAAATTAATAAACCAACCTGTGCGACTTTTTTCATGGGATCCTTGAAGCGGGTGCAGTGGGATGCTAATAGCTAGTTTATGATAAATGCGGCTAAAGACAGGCAATCGGAGGAAGAGGTGATAAATCACAGGAGCAGGTGAGATGCTGCTGGCATCCCCGCCAGCAGCAATCGCGGAAAACTGCTTTCTCCACAAATCCTGCCTTCAGTTTAAAGGAAAACCAAACAGTTTTTATTTGTCCTTAACGTAAGCATCAGTGCAATTTTGCTTCGGATCCATCTCCATGAAAAGGGAAGCAAAACCACTTTTTTCAGTAAATGTGACTTCAACCTGGTATCCCGTGAACACAAATAGCAGTTACCTTGCATGAAATGAATGCCATTAGCGTGTTGTCTGCTCTTAGTGATTTGTCTCTTATTAAATTCCTGATGCTCTCCAGATGGTAAAGGCAGAGCTACTGGGAAGAGTTTTATTTCATCAGTAGAGCTGAACTTCCCCACACCCCCCCACCCCCGAAAACTGTTTTTTTTTTTTTTTGTCATCTATATGATTATTTTTGTCTCTCTTCTTGTGGTTTCCAAGCCAGATACGGGTTAAATTTTCATCTAAATTATTAGCTGAGCTCATCCCCACTCTGCAGTCAGATGCGATGGTGAGTTCTTTCCAAATAACGCCTGAGGTGGATGAGAGACATCGGCTGCAGAGCACGGGTCTGACCCCCGGAGGCTACCTGCTAACTCTTGCTGGGGACATCTACTGAGGCTTCTTAGCGGTGCCCGGTCAAAGCAACCACCCGGTTGCTTCAGAACTTTTCTTGCTCCTCGCAAGTCTAACCGTTCAACTTGATGTTATGTTTCGCCTGCTTATTTTATTGTCAGTTAACCAGTTTTCTTTCCTTTGCCTTGTATATGATGGGATCTCCGCTAGACAGAGGTAACGGTGGGGGACAGTTGTGTAGCTGGACCCTCGTGTGGTGGTGTTTGTTGGTGGTTTTTTCCTAAAACCGTTCCTAAATTCAGCCTTGCTTTCACCATGCTTCTGTGCTTGCATGACCTGGGTTCTGTGGAATAACCTCATCCACGCCTCCTCTCCTTTATATTAATTTCATTTTCCTTGGTGTGTGTGTGTGTGCCTCCTCCTGCTGTGTTCTTAAACTGGGTCACCAGTGTGGCTTTCCTAACAGTTTTATGGATCCTTTTCAGTCTTTGAAGGTTCTGCGGATCAAAGGGGCTCGGATTTTTAGCTTAGTAAGGCATGTGAGCTGATAAAACACACGTGGTATTTTCTATTAAAACAAGATGTTGAAAAAGAACTGGAGGGAGAGAGAAAGACTGAGATGGGTATCAGTCCCGGTCTTCCCAGTGAGCTTGCCAAACACTCTCCAGAATTCCGTGCTTCTGATAACTACACATTTTTGATAACTTTGATCATACTTTATATTCATGTGCAATAGTTCTTTCTTGGCTACTGCTACAACAGAGTATAACTAAAACTCTATTAGTGAAATATAATAATTTCCTTTTTGAATCCTACAGTAAAAAAAATCTGATTTTCATAACACTAATCTCTCAGACTCAGACAATTTTAAGCAAAACGGACATAGTTTTATTTATCTGCATTTCAGCTAGGCTAAACCAGCTAATAAATATTGCGCAATTCCTTATCCCCCATTTGAGATGGGGAAGCACTGATCCTTGCAGAGCAGTTCTGGCAGATTTGAAGGCTGGAAAAGGTCCACTGAATGTGAATGGAGATAGTAGGGGTGTGTGTATGTGGAATGGCTTGTTGGTGGTAAGGATACAAATAAAGTCTTCCATTTCTCTGTTTAATCAACTGCTTTATTTTTCTCTTTCTGGGGTGTGGGTCGGATGAACAAATAGAAATTATCCCAGGAGCGAGAGAAGTTTGCCGATGAAGACAGCATATTTTATGCCCTTGGAGAATGTGGACTCATTTCTTTTTCTGACTACATCTTCCTCACGACGGTCCTTTCCAGTAAGTACGGTGTTTTGTTTTTTTCACTGCAATTACTGCTTTTCTAAATTTTGAAGGTTTACAAGCAATGAGTTTGCTGTTGTTGCCTACATACATTTCCTTAAAAGGAATTCTTGATTGCTTGAAACTCGAGCTGAGTGAATAATTGCTGTTGCTTCATCTGGTTTAGACCTAGCTTCGAGTGGCTCAGAAAGATAAGCAGATCGATGACTTCTGAAGATTTATTTCTCATTCTAAAACGTAGAATTATTTTTTTTTAATGAGTCATTTGACCTGCTGTTCAAAACTCTAAATGGAGGTGTGTTCTTGAGTTGCGTTCCTATGATATTCTTGTGTTTGGGTGAATTTTGCTTTACAGCTCCTCACTGGTTACCAGACTGTTCAAAAGCTCTTCTCCAGCTGTATTTTCACTTGGGTAAGCTCGGGCTTGTGCCGTGATGTGATCCAATGAGGAGAGAAGTTAAGCTGTTTACATTTCAACAAGTATCATTAGATACCTTCTGTCTTTTCACCCTGCTGCACTTGACTTGCATTTATGATATTTCTGTGATCTGCTAATCTGTTCCAGCAAAGTCTTCTGTACTTCAAGTGCTGGCACTTAAAAGTTTGCTTTGTTGGCAAGAAACACTGAAACTGAAGCCTTTGGTAATGTCAAATGGCATTTCTAGACTTTCTTCCTGGGGAAGGCGAGCTCAGAACCTCATTTGCAGAGCTTGGAAGGTGCTGTAGCAGAAACAGGAAAGTCAACAGAAATTTTCAGCCCCATTAGAAAATGTGGGGTAGTGGGGAATATTCCACTGTCCAACTTGAGACTTTCAGACTTTTTTAAGAAAACAAAAAAAGAGAAAACTTGGCTATCTAATCTTGCATGTATCTGTTTCATGATGACATGATTACAGGTATTAGAGAGCTGGGCACTTCCCAGTTTACTGTAGACCCCCCCTTGCTGCCTGCTCTGGGCTGTTCAGGGAGTCAGCTGGGTAATTCACTGATGTTTGATAAAAGCAAACAGGTGCTTTATTTTTTTTTTTTCCCCCATGTTCTTGCACGCTGTAACAGGGAGGCGTTAATGAAATGAAATGAAAGAGGCAGCTCTTCGTTTACCAAGCCCGGCATTTCGGAGGATCTGTTACAGGGGAGAAGCTATGTTCAAGGTCTTGTTTGTTGTCAGATGGAGGTGGTGGGGGAAGACGTGTGTGTGACCTTCATGTTGTGAAAACAAACACTGAGAGAGAAAGCTGGTTCAATCCAGGGAATTTGTTTTATGATTTTGGCCTGCTTTTTTTGTTTGACTGAGTCTCAGAACTGACCCTTAAGACTTTTGCGGCTCCTTTCTTATATTAGTCTAGCCCGTGCCGAAATTACCCAAGGTATTTTTGCTTGTGTTAGCGAGGGCTTTTAATGTGAGTCTCTGCAGATGACAACAAACTCACAAACCTGTAGTACTGCATTACTGAGCGTGGTTTAGAAAACATTCATGCCCTTGGCTTTATGGCTGCGCCCGTGGTGAATCTAATTGCGTATGCAGGGCTCAAAATTAATGTCACGTGCTTCCACAGGCAGCAGTAAGAGAATTTCTTCTTGCTTTTGTTTAATTTCTTTGTTATGAGGTTAAAAGAAAAGGGACCACCTTGTGTTAGAGTGGCAGCCAGCCTTGTTTTGGAGGGCTGTGCAGGAGAGATGTTTTTTTTTCCCCTTGTTCTTGGGCTTTTAAATGTGTTCACAGTTACTGGGGAATCAGACTAACGAGAGGAGAGAGAATTGGGTGGTTTGTGTGTTGAGGAATGATGTGAGGGGTGGGCAAGGCAGGGGCTTTCAAAAAAGGCGGAGGGGAGGAAGAAAAGAGAAGGGGGGGGGGGGCGGGAAGTGTCCTGGGACTTTTAGGCTGACTTTTAGGTTTTTGGGGAGTTCGCTGAATGGACGTTTGAAGATGGAGGAATGTCTCTGGAGCTACTGTCAGTGATTCCACACAGGAGGAGTTTTGGTTTAATTTTTAAAGCATTTGCTTTTACAAAAATAAAACTCGCAAACAAACCTTGCCCAAAATTGACTGTTGTGCCATGCCGGTTTACTCTCCCACTAGTGAACGTTATCTTGCAGGAGGCCATTTCTCGCTCTAGCACGGTCTGTTCTCATCGGTTGCTGTGTTTCTATGAAAATGTATGTTTAAAACAACTAATAAAACAGCATTTAAGTGCTTCAGAGAGTCAGCCTTCTATTAAAGGCCACGAGAGCTGAGTGGCCTTGAGGATACCCCATAATTTCGGTTGCTTCCTGTGTTTTGGGGCAGAGGTAGAAAGATGAGCAAAATACAGGATAAGCAAAATGCCAATGGGTTTTCCCCTGAGTCCTTCAAATATCATAGGAAAGCAAAGGCATCGCTTCCCTAGTCGAAGAGGTTTTTGCTGTTTGGACTTGCTGAACAGGTGAAGGAAGGCGAGAAAGAGCTTTTGCATCACCAGCGACTGCAATTTCAGAGCAAACGCAGTCTGTTATCCAGACACGCTAATGCTGACTTGATTAACAGGTACTGAAGGGAGCTGGGTGTTAAATGAATAAGTTGGTGTTGTTTCTGTAATTGGACTGTCGCTGCAGCTGGATTTACTCCTCCTGGATGGAGGGTTAAATTGGACTGTCGCTGCAGCTGGATTTACTCCTCCTGGATGGAGGGTTAAATAGCATTGGCTCAAGCTGAAGTCATTACTCTCCTGCCAGGGCTCTCAGAGCAGACCTGCAGCTCCTTCTCCCATCTTCTGTGGGTTCTTTCTGGAGCACAGCATGCTGCCAGCCCTGATGGGTGCTGGCCCGCGAGAGGCCACTTGCCTAGCATAGATTCACCTTTTTTTTTTCTTTTTTTATTTCCTTTTCCCTTTGTAGGAAATAAATCCCAAACCGTCTAGCTCTGGAAATTGTTTTCTGGCTGGCTGTTGAGTGCTGTGTGGATGCCCGCAATGGAGGTGGCATGGCGTGCTCTCCCTCTGCACGCAGGTGGCCTGATCTCCAAGGCCCGTTTGCACTGTGGCTGTTTCGAATATATATTGCTGGCTGACACGGGTGTCTTCAGCCTCCTTCCCTGCCATGAGTGAGATCTGTCACCTTACTGGTGGTGTTTTAATCCTGCAAAGCAGCACTAAGTGCCTTCCCTTGCCGTGCCCAGACTATAGCCCGGGAGCTGGCTGGGGGGAGGAAGCAGAAACTCACACCTTGGGAGTGGGCTGGAGCATCCCGGGTCAGGTTGGTGAGCGGTGGTACAGTAATTGTGTTTTTACATTTTTCTGTCAGTATTCTTTTTTTTCCTCTTTCCTTCGCTGTTCTGTAAAACCGTCTTTGTCTGAAGCCATGAGTTTTGCCTTTTTCTTCCAATTCTCCCCTCCAACCCACAGCTGGCGGGGGGTGAGTGAGTGGCCTGTGGTTCTTTGTTGCCAGCTGAGGCTAAACCACCATACTGGGTTACGGAGAGCGTGAAAACAGTCTCCAAACCTGCTTCTCCACAAAATGCCCACCTGATTCATCAGCAGCTGAGCATGGCAGCGGCTCAGAGGGGCCCGCATTCCCCAACAAACCCTTGCCCGGATATATAGGGACAGAGTGTTTATTCAAACAAGAACATTTATTGGCATCTGAGAAGAAACAACTGCAAGCTACCTTATCTATGCCTACAAGGCTATACTAACAGTCCTAAACATCCATGGATACTCATGGAAGTATTTGTCAGACGGGTCTTCAGAGGTGCTGCCGGCTCCCGTGGCTGGATGCAGCCCTGTCAGAAAGTGCTTCTTGGGAAGGGTTTGGCAGACACAGCAGAGGTCTCCACCGTATCCAGAGACGTCTCTTGACCCGGAGTGTCAGCAGGGTCTGGTTTCTTCTCCCACTTGTCCTCCTCCCACTCCTCTTCCTCCACGCAGCTGGAGCTTCCATGTTGGCTGCTGCTGTCAGTATCAGTGCTTCTCTGCCTTGTCAGCCAGTAGAGCCCAAAAAGCACAAGCAGGATTTTGGCGGCGGCCCAAAACCACCAATGCTGGCAGGCGTCAAGGAGCACACCTTTCTGGGAGAGCCCGTGTGGCTCCTGGCTCCTCCACTCCATCTCCTGCAGCAGCCAAATCATTTCCTGGTTCTGCTCCTCCTCATGCTGCCTCAGGAGGTCTTGTGTGGCCACATCTGGCTGGTCAACAGCCCTCAGCGTGTATTGGAGAATGATGCTCAGCACCGTCAGGACGCGCGTGATAGCCATAGCCATGGCCTGGAGGGAGAGAAGGAGCTCAGCGGGGCTGTGTGGGAGGGGGACAGCAGCTGGGGCAGTGGGGGTCAGGAGATGCAGACGCCCAGGGACGTGTGGGAGAGGGGGCGAGGGAGCTCGGAGGCAGCAAGGGGAAGGTTGTTGAGCGCCGTGGGGATGGGAGCACGTCCGTGCAGCGCCCCCAGTGACACTGGCTGTGGCCGGCAGCCCCGGACCCCTCTGTGCCCAGCCCCGAGGGCAGCTCCTGCCCTGCCCCAGGCGCTCCCCGCAGTGGCTGTGCCCTTGCCCCAGCCGTAGAAACCACCCCAGGGGGCTGGCGCTTCTGCCCCGACCCTTGTCCAGCCCAACCTTCCCTCCTGCCCCACTCACTGCTGCCTCGAGCCGCACTGCAGCACCAGCACTGCCACCTGGCACCCCCGGTGACGCTGCCTGGTACCCCTGGTGACGCCCCTCTGTGTTGTTGCCAACACTGGGGCCCCATGGCAACACCCTGCCGAGCTGGCCATGGCCGTTGCCCCTGGCTCAGTGGCCCCTCCAACGGGCAAAGCACACACACACACTGTCCCCCGCCCCCACCAGGAGAGAGCTCCCAGGGCCCCAAAACCTGAAGTCCTGAGCTGCTTTGTGTTTAAATGCAGACAACGACATTTTTAACTGCCTCTGAAGGGAGCAACGTTTATTTTCCAAAAGCGTGTTCAAAATAGTTTTCCTAAAATACAGTACCTCCTCTTGAGGTGGATGCTCTGCAAACACTCAATTTTTGTGACTGCGGCCATGTTCCGCGTGAGTTGCGACAGGAGTTGGGGGAAATACTTGTTGAGAGGTATCTCCAAGTGGGGAGCACTGAGTTTGGGGGAAAGAGAAGATCGAATGAGCGCAAAAATAGTAAAATGTGGCCTTTCTCATCAGTGAGTATTTATTGTCTTTCAGAACGCATTGCTTCTGGTGAGAGTAAATGGCAATAAAGAGCAATTGAGTGCTGCAAATTGGTCCATTGAATAATTCAAAATGGTTAAAAATGACATAATTGGCTTAAAGATGCCTAATAAACCCATCTAATGCCTTGGACGTTCCCTGGGGCTTTACAGACTGATGGATCGGGTGGTTTTTTCAGCGTGGTCAGTGCTGCTGTGCCTCATCTGTTTGTCTGGTGGAGGTTGCTCATCTTTCTAACGCAACTGCCTGTGGCTTTTGGTTTTCTTATTGCCTTTCTGTTCCCAAATATCTGATTTGAACAAATGAGTCAAGAAAAATATTAATTGCCCTTTGCACTAACTCCCAGGTTGGTTGAAAAAGCAACTTGGTGTGTAGAGCTGCTGGAGCTATGGATCCACAGAATATTTTCAGCCTGATCTTTTATATTTTTATATATCTCAAAGCAGGGAATAGGTCACTCGTGAATTGGTATTGGTGGGGGCTCCAGTACCATGTTTTCATCTGTGTTAGTGATTTGGAGGAATCAATTAGGAAGTTGCTGGATCCTCCTGAACACCTAAAGACTAGAAATAAAGCTCGAAAAGAAACTGCAGCTGCTCTCCCCGGTTCCTGCCTCGTCACCCATGGGAAATTAGTCGCTATGAAAAAATCTTGCTTCTGAATAATGCCAAAAAGGATGGCGAGGAGATAGCTCGCAAAATCAGGGCGAGCTGAAAATGCAGCTCAGCACTTGGGGAAATGCAAAAGTGGGTTTTCCCTTGTAAAGACGGGCATTGCGCTGTATTAAAGGCAAACAGTGTTTTGGATGGTTCAGATAACCATTGCAGGAGGAATATTGCGTTCATTTTGAGGCATCTTAAGGAGGCAGGTGGGAAATTTAGAGAAGCTGCAGTTGAGAGTGGTAGAACTGGGGGACAAAACAAAAGGGGGGGGGGAAGTCTAAATTGAGGTAGGCAAACCAGTATCTGCTGCTTTTATGGTCTGCAAGTTTCTGAAAGATGTAAGGAGAAGAGGAAGAAGAGAAATGGAGGTTGTACAGGCTGATGTAACCATGAGTAATGGGGCAGGGTGGCAAGGGGGGGTTAGCTGCCATCACAACGACACTTCCCCCATAAATCCTGGTCAGAAACATCACACCCAAGAGGAGAAGCAGAAATCATCTCACTCAGGACCAATAAATTCAGGCTGCCGGAGACCAGAGATATACATCTTAATGAACATTCCTTCCGGAGCAGAAGCAGGATGAGCTAATTGTCTTCAGTGCCCTCTGGTTTCCCTGGCTCGGATTCACATTTGTTGGATGTAAGTGTCGTTACAAGTAATTGGAGTTAGATATGCAGATCAGAGGAAGAAACGGGCTGTGTCGCTTATATTAGCTAAAGGAATGAAGTAATTAAATTTGCCAATTTAAAGCTATTTTCCTTCCCTGTCCTTAGAAAATACTGACCCTGCAGATTTTTGATGCTGAACTGTTCATTTTAGTTTTGCAAGTGGTGTTCTCCTCTGGGGCTTTGATGAACTGCTCTTGAAAATGTGTGTTTAGAGAAGGGAGAGGAAGGAAACGGCCTTTGTGAGGGGCAAGTGAAGTACTTTCTCTGAAGTGCTTTCTCTCTTCACCCTGTGTCTGTGTGAGTGGGACACGGTATTATGTTTCCTTAGAGAAAAGGGGGAAAAAAAACCCCACCCAAACACCAATTTTTAACAAATTTTCCAATCTCAGAATATACATCATTGCACCCTGGCAGGGAAGAATGATGAGATGGTGTAAATTGCTCTTTTTCTAGCATCTTGTAACTAGATCAGAGTTTTCTATATTCCTCCTTCTCCTCAAGAGGCAACAACTCTTTCCAGGCAGCGCCAGGTTTTGGGGCTAAGAAGAAGAAATTGCATCCGGGCTTCTGTGCGGTAGTTGCAATTAAAGTGAATAAAATTGGATGCGTTATTTAAACATGAAGAGGGAAGTTGGAAGGTGCTTAATATTGTGGCTGTCAAGGAAGCAGAGAATTAATCACTGGAAATGATGGATGGATGGATCTGATGGATGGGTACAGAGGAGGCTTGGATGGATGGATCTGATGGATGGGTAGAGAGGCGGCTTGGATGGATGGGTACAGAGGAGACTTGGATGGATGGAGGAATTGGATGTATGGACACAGAGGAGGCATGGATGGATGGATGCAAAGGAGGTTTGAATGGATACAGAGGAGGCTTTTTGTATAAATCCCTTTAATTAGATTGCATCATTAAAGAGATTATGAAGTTGGTTTTGGGGATGGCTGTTCGAGTACATCTCAGGATGTAAATAAGAGGGAATAAAGAGGGATGGAGAGCGAAGGTCTCCCCATCCCAGCAGGGGCGGAGGAGCTGGGTGGAGGCATTGCTTCTGCCTCAGCACTGCGTATGAAACAACCCACCACGTGCTGCAGGTGATGGCCGTGGTTGTAGGAGACATCGCTTATGCACGCAGCACTTGGAATTTAAAGCCCGAATAATTGGCAGGAGGAAATTGGAAATCCAGTGATGATAATGGCAGGGCTGTATGTGTTGTATGTATCAGGTGGCGAGTGACAGGCCGTTCCTGCCATCCGGTTTAATGTTGCTATATGTCTGTTTAAGGCACAAAGTGATTGGGAAAAAGTGCTCTCAATAATATACTTACAGAATCTTTCAGTGATAAAGTGCTACAGTTTATTATAGCAAGGGGAAAACACTATGTAAAAGTTTCCTGGCCCTAAATTGAAGCTGTAACTAATGTACAAAATCCAGTTTGATTAATTTCATATTAATTTCTTTTTGTCTGAGTGATTCCTCTTTGCACTCCCCCTCCCACCCCCATCTGGGAGATGCCTTAACAAAGAAGGGTGGTTGCAGAAACTTGTTACTTTTTGAGCATCCACAAGAAATATTAAAAGTTGATTGCAGCAGATGAGGTTAAAGGAGGATGAGCCTCATCCTGCTGCCAGATTTGTGTGGGGAAGAAGCATCTTCAGAACAAAAAAAGGGGCTGAGTTTTTAACTGAATATTTAAGATCACACTCTAAGCACTGATTATAGCCTAGAGGGTTTCCTAGAAATCCCAGCAAACACCAACATTCCTGGAGGTGGTATGGATTTGAAAGTAGCAGAGTGAGATAAATTCTCATATATTAGCTTCATTTGGAAAAAAAATTGTGGCACTACATTGTGGCTTTAAATGGTGACGGGTTACAGAGCCCATAATGGACACGTACTGGAATTCTTTGGTGGGATGCAGGGGAAAGAGCGTGGTTTTGCTGTGAAGTGACGCTTTTGCCGAGTTCTGGCTAAATAAACCATGACAACGTAGACTAAATGCAATGAAAGATGAGGTACCAGGCTGTCTCGGGTGCATCTCAGCTGGTGAGCTCCAGCTCGTGCCTTATCTTGGTGTCATAACTGGACTGAGACAGAGCTGGTAATGATTTCTTTAAATTTGCACAGTGAGACGAGAGCTGAGTCTGGAAGGGAATTCCCCAAAGTCCAGGTCTGCTCCTCACCCACCGCCTGCTTCACAGAGCAGGGAGGGCACTCAGCAGCACTAGAGGAATGTCCTCTGGCCAAATCAGTGTTAAACCGCATGGAACAGGCTGGAGCTCGTGCTACAGCGTCGTTTTCGCTTGATTGTCATTAGAAGTACCAGATGGTGTCTTGCTTTTGTGCTTTTTCTATCTGTAAATGGAATAAACTGTGTTCAAGAAACATCTCCCCCTCCCAACCTCCTTGCCTAGACCTTTGGTGGAAGGAGCACCATGAAGCTCACAGCTAGAGGTTCCCAAGAGCGGCATTTTCTTCGTAAAATTGCAAGAATTATGTAAAATTGCTTTGGGATAAAGTCATTCTGAACTTGTGCCTTTTGTATTGAGCTTTTGTATCTTCGTTAACTGGTCTTTGCTTTTTATTGTGTTTTTTTTTTTATGTAGCTCCCCAGAGGAATTTTGAAATTGCCTTTAAGATGTTTGATCTGAATGGTGACGGCGAGGTGGACATGGAAGAGTTTGAGCAGGCAAGTTGGACAACAGGTTGACTTCTTAATGCTATGGCATCTTAGTCATAAGTGCAGTGCTCCTCTACAATGTTACTGTGGTTTATATTTGTGGGTAATGCTGGTTTACGTCTCTTCCTTCTCTGCTGTGTTGCCTCAGTGCCTGCTTTTTTTTTTTTTTGTAACTGGATATTTCAAGATGTGCTTTTTTGTTCAACCAGGACAACTGTAAGTATAAACTCTGATTTCCTGTGACTTTGTCACCGAGGTATCTTTACAAGATATCACCTCCAAAGCACATAAAGAATTCTTTTTCACTCTACTGACATCATAGAATGTTGATCCTACTTTCTTCCACAGCTTTTACTGCATTCCTTAATTTTGTTTGTCTTCGGAGAATAACCAGGGCGAGTCTGCTTCGAATAAGAGTTTAGCCACTTACTTCAATCTAATCCAAAAAATTTGTTTATCGAGCGTGTATTTTCATTAGTTTCTTTTGCCTACTTCTTACAAGGTTTCATCAACAGGGAGTTTGATGCAGGCTTTTTAATGAGCTTAGCCTGCCCGGCTGATCCTGGTGAGGTCCTCCTAGAGGCTGTGGTTTGTGAGGGCGTTAGAGCGAGAATAGATTGAAGACTCGAGATCTGACCTCCCCAGGCAGAAGTTTATGCTTTTCTTGCCTATGTAGAAAACAGCCTTGAGGCTTTGGAAACTCAGAAACATCCTGAAGTGGCTGGATATTAGCAAAGTTCCGTGTGCCAGCTGTGAAAGCAAAAGTAAATGTGTTTGCAATGCAGGGAACTGGCCAGTTGGATGGGGACTCGCCACCTCTGGTAGCAAAGAACAAGGTAGAGGAGATACACCACTAATCCACCTAATATTCATGTGGCCCCTGGCACTTCTGTGCCCCCGTGTTCCTCCGGGCGGCACGTTTAATGGGCAAGCGGAAGCTGCTGTTTCTGGGCAAAGGAAACAAGACTCCACATTAAAAAAAATAACCTGCCCTTGTGGGTTTGTTTTGGTTTTTTTTTATGCTGGGGGACATCTGTATTTGGAGAAGGTGAAAAGCTGTGTACTGATATCCGAGAACAAAGCAGCCCTGAATAATCTCCTTACAAATGCTTGTTCATCAGTTGATTGAATGACTGGTTAACTTCAGAAGAGTCTGTAAGAGGTCGTGCTTGGGGCACTGGCTATAAATGGGAAGAACTAGTGGCGAAGCAGCTCTGTTAAATTAATTTCCCCCTCTCCTAATCTTTTGCTGTCATCCTCCTTAAATTATTACTTGTGGGTGTGATGTCATTATTATGGGTTTGCTCCAGAGTCATGTAATATATCTGGTTAACTGTACATTTTTAGGTGCAAACTTTGGACTATGGGGAGAGTGGGGGTATGTTTATCTCCAAAGCGATATCCCTTCATGTGATAGCTTGTAATGTAAAGCCAGGAGCTTTTCATTTTCCTTCAAGTGCAAATTTGAATCCACAGCTGTGTCCAGGTCATTGTGCTGTTTGGCACCGCCTCCCTACAAACTACTGATTTAGCTATGAAAAATTCCCAGTTTCCTATTTTCCCAAGTAAAAAAATACTGTTCTTCCTTCTATTCGCGTAGTGCACTTCCCCCCACCGCAGCGATCGGATAATATTTAACAATTCAAAAGGTGTTTTACAGTAGTTACTAATGTTGCAGAGTGAAATCAATTATGGAGATAAATGAATTTAAGAAAAATGGAGAACGGTTAACTGCCTACTAAAAATGCAGTGCTGCCAGGGTACTAACACTGGTGTCATGTTTGGCTTTTTTATTAGACTTGTAAAGTAAGAAAGAACGTTTCTTGAGGATGGATCTTTTGGAAGCGCTCTGAAGATGAAAGTACAAAATTGAATTAAATGATTTCAAATCATCCAGTAGGCAAAGGGAAGTTATCTGTGCATTAAGTCATAGAAAAATCCTTAGGAAGAGGCAGGTTTTTTTTGTTAAGCTCGTTACACGCGTCGCTGCCTCTATGTAAAGGAATAAAATTCCTGGTTAGCATCAGAGTATTCTGGTGAAAAGCTGATCTTCCAGAGCTTTCGAGTCAGAGGATGAAGGAGCTGTTTTGGCAAGTGAGAAGCAGCTGAGGATATCTTCACAGAATCACTATTAACTGATTTGCTGCACTTTGCAAACAGAATTAAAGGCATAGCTTCAGCAGGAGGCACATAAATAACATTATACACGTATATAATAAACACACATGATAATTTATAGGATAAATGCTCTTTTTCGCTCCTTATGGAAACGCCTCAGTAAGAGCCTGAAGGATGGCAGGGTTTGTAGATCCGTCCCATAAACGTCTCCGCTGGAACTGGCCCTTCCAGGGGAATATGCTTCTAGAGGTGGCATCAGTTTAAAAGAGCAACATTGTTTTGGGGGAGAATGGGAAGAAAAAAGGAAGGGAAAGAAAAGGGCGATCAGAGAAGCCTCGTACAGTCCCTGCTGGCTGTGAGCACCTGGGAGTGGATTTCTTACTCCTTTCTTACTCGTCTTACTCCAAAGATGACTTTTTCCACACATCGTCTTTGGAGACAGCCAACAGCACTTCTCTTCACATTAATGTCTGACAAACCTTAAGAGTATTCATCAGGGAAAGAAAATACTTGTGGTAATTTAGCTAATATGCGAGTAAATTGGAGGCTTTAACTGCCTAATAAGAAAATATTGAATTTCTTCAGGCCTCACTGAAGAGCCTCAGATTTTTTTTCCAATTGATGCATATGGTTAGTGCGTAGCGCTAAATAGTGTGGTGCCCGCATCAGTATCATCTTCAACTTTTCATCCTTCAGCATGTAAATTGTTAGTTTACTCTTATCTTTAATTAAAAAGTCAGACGAAAAGTAGTAAACCCTCAAGCAGCGTTACTCGTGATTTCTGTTCTAACCATTAACTATTTTCATTGAGGTTTTTTCTTTTTTTTCCTCTTGTCTGGTGCAAAAGATGAAGCAGATCACAAGCACTTAGGCTGAAATACAGACAAAACCCAGTGAAGCGTCTTTGTGCTTCACATCCTCGTGCAATGGATGAGCTGTGGGGGATGGACAACCCTGGTTGGGCTGGAGGACAACTCCTTGCAGTGGTCTCCTGCCTTTCTGGGTAGTAGAAGGATTACCCAAAATAGGGGCCAGCCGAATAATTTTGGCTCCAGCGCCTACAGATGGGTTTCCAAACTGTCTGATACTTGTTATGGATGGGGAGAGAAGAGGGGTGTAGGATGCCTTATAAATAACACCCAGGAAAAGATGCTCTGCCGAACAGCCTGCAGTGTGGCAAACACTCGCTTCTGCAGAAACAGGGGCAGTTTTCCAAGCTGGTCATAAACTGCATTCCTTCAGACAGTTTATAAATATTTATCTCCAAAATGTGCATGCAGAGCTCGCAGTTGAAGCGGAGCACACAGCAAAATAAGGAGTTGCTATTTACAGTGCAAAAACCCTTCCTCACATCACAGTGCATAATTTCAAGGAAAAAAAAGCCAAACCAACCCAAAGCCTTTTTTCTGTGCTGTGGTTTTTTTTTTTTTTTATTTGATCTGGTTTTCTTTGTAGTGGAAGAATAGCCAATAGTCTGGTTTGGAGGCAATGTATCAAGCGAGGTGAGCCCGGCCGGGATACGCGGTGTTCTCCTCCGGAGCATCCCCTTTGGGGTTGTTCCAATCCTCGCTCTCTTGTTAGGAAAAAAATTGAACATACCGTATACCATGATAACGAGATTCTGGCGTCCTTTTGACAGCTGGAGTTCTTGGCGGCTGTTTTTCTTCCTTCCAACTTTTTTTCGGCAGGAGGAAGAGGCTGAAGGCAGAGCAGCGGTGTTCGCTGGAGCTTCAGGAAGCCTGTTGAGGCTGAGTGCCGGGCATCACGTCGGGTGGCTTTTTTTTCCCCCCTCCTTTCTCTGACTCATTGTCCTTAATATGAATCCTTCTGCTGCTTTGTTGGAAGAGATCAGCTGTTACACAGAGAATAAGCCTGGCTTCTCATATCGCAGCAATAATCATTCAGGTGGCAAGGGGTAGTGGGATACTTGGGGATGGAGAGAGGAGGTGAGCGTGCATTTGGCTTGCCTGCCCCCTTGAATTATTACAGAACCCTTACAATAACAAACTGTTGGATTTTTCAGGCTGTCGCATCCCTCAAGTTCAACCTTTTGCCATGTCGTAGAGGGGTAGGGAGCTTGTCCTGTGCATCTTTGCCCTGTCCATAGCACCCACTCGAGCTGAGCGGTGCCTTCAAGTAGGTACAGCGTGCTGCCGAGAGCTCAGGGGAGGAGGAGGCGGCTGTTTGCCTGCGTGGTTTGTTAAAAACATCGAGATATTGCTGTCACTTGGCTGTTGTCGTGCAAATATCTGGGTCTGCTGGCAACTCGGATGCTTCTGCACCGCTGGTTATTCTGCTGGCAGTGCTGCTGGGGTTGCACTGGGGCTGATGCAGCCTGGGGGGGACTTCGGGAGAGCCCTTTGCTGCAGGTGGCTCAGCCTCTGCCTGCAGCTCAGCCCCAGGGATGGAGGAGCTTCCAGCTGCCGCAGAAAGCAGCAGGCAGTAAGGACAGGGGTGCCCTTGGGTAGAAACCCCCCAGTTTCATGCACAAGGGGAAAGGAAAGAGGAAAGGCGATGTGAGCTAACCAGGGTTGGTGTGAACTGCAGCGAAGCAGGAGTGGAAGCTCCAAAACGTGTGTAAGCTTTTTTTTTTTTTTTCCCCCCTTCCCTGCAGTTGCCTCGGCTTTCTCTCCTCCTGCAACTTCGCTGGGAACAAGCTGCTCTCTGCTGACCAGACGGAGGATCAGCGCTAAAACGCTCATCTGCAGACTGGGTGAACTGTGGCTTAAAACTCACTTTAAGCACTTCATACCCTTCTTTCTTTAAAGAGGACTGAAAAAAACAAAGCCTAAGTTCAGCCGAATTTTGGGATTGTCGTGTCTTTTAAGAATGAATTCAGGCAAATGGAGAATGACGTGTCTGACGCTGGAGGACTTCGTGCTGATAATTGAATAGTCTAAGTCTCAGTGCTGTTTTTGGTGCTAATGTTCTCCCTTTTATTTCCAGGTCCAGAGCATCATTCGCTCCCAAACCAGCATGGGCATGCGCCACAGAGACCGGGCTACCACGGGGAACACCCTGAAAACCGGCTTCAACTCTGCGCTGACAACGTACTTCTTTGGGGCGGATCTGAAGGGGAAGCTGACCATCTCCCACTTCCTTGACTTCCAGCGCAAACTCCAGCACGACATTCTGAAGCTTGAGGTTTGGGTTATTTTTGCGTACTGGGGAGGGCAGCGCAGCATGGACCGCGCTGCGTGGCGTGGTTTCTGGAGGAAGAGTATGGGAAAGGGTTCAGAGGGAATTACTACGGCTGTGGCTCATAGCACCCACGGATCAAACCTGTTGTTAGATTTCTGATGAGCATTTCGGTGGCTGTGGCACTGCCCAGGAACGTCTCCAGCTTTTGTTGGTAGCTGTTCTTGTGGAGTTGCAGCATCAGCTGGCACATCCCAGGTGCGTCTCCCTCCATGTGGTGCTTGCCTTGGCGTCGCCTTGGCACTGCCGATGGAGATGATTGAGATTCTTTAGAAAAACAAACCACAACAGAGGTGGTGAGTGGGCTGTTGCTGCCTTACTGAGGAAGGCTTGTCGCGGTCCTAATGAGCAAGCTGTGCCCTGAAGGACCTGGGTTTATAACATTCCCCAAACTCCTTGTCTCTGCTTTTGTCCCCACCTTCATATTTGCTTCATTATTATGCATATTTCTGCTATGTAAATGTTCAAGCCTTGTTTGAATCCTGATAAATCAGTGGTCCCTGTTAGGTGACCTCCCTTATTCACTTCTGGATTAATGTACTTTATAAGAAATCTATCTTTTCTGAGTTTTTTTTTTGCCTTTCAATTAAATTGAAGGTTGTCTCTTTTTTTTTTTTTCTTTGCATTACCATGAGGTAACAGCAGCTCCCAATCTCCTGCTCCTAGTCACATAGCCTGAATTTAAGCACCAAGCTCCAAATTTGGGGTTTTTTTTGAATAAAGCGAGTACAAGAACAGCAGCAGGGGACTCCTTGGTCTGTGTCTCAGCTCCCAAGCAGGGCTGACTCTCTTAGGAACGGTGCCCTTCTCTGCAGCAGGCTCAAAGGTTCAACCTGGCTTGAGCAAAGCCAGGCTTTTATTTGCATCAGAAATGAGGGTTTGTGCACAAGAAGATCCCCCCACAACCACAATCTGCTAAAACAACAGTGTTGGGAGTTCACCGTCGCCTCAGGCTGATGTGAGTGTCCGTGTGCTAAGGGACAGTGTTTTATTAAGCTCCTATTAAGTCAGCCGTTGTGAACTTAACTTGAATTTATTCCCTTTTTTTATTTGGAGTTTTACGAATCTAGGTTAGAAACTGTCTCAAGGACTAATGTTTTTTATGAAGGTAATTGTCCAGTTCGCTGACTTTATGTAACTGGTCGTTAAAGCGGGTGGTGTGGCTCAGTAGTTGCAGGGGGAGTAGGTTGGTTGAAGAAAATCTCCTTGGACTGGAAAGCATCGATTCCTCAACGCCTCTACAAATTGAAAACAAATGCAATACTTTTTAAGGTTAAGAAAGGTGAGCTGGAACACAAAGGGAAGAGAAATAGAGATTACTCCATCCTCGTTTGCCGTCCTGCTCCAGTTTCCCACTGCCACGTTTGCTCCTGTGCTCCCTCCACGGGTCCCCACTCGTCTCATTACAAAGCAATAGGGGTTTTTTCAGTTTGTTGGTACTTGTTCCTCTTTTCCTCCTGCAACAGTTTAATATTAATTTAGTTTTTAGTGATTTCAGTCAATTGTATGTCTTTCTGGTGAATGTTAGTTGCCTTTCTAACAAGTTATTTATTAATTCCGGACAGCGCAAGATATTTGTGTCTTGGTAAGCTAATGACTATCATAAGCACATCATTACTGAATTCCTGACAGAACCTTTGAGCGCAGTACCATGCCGAGTGTGGCATTTTTTATATACTCATATTAACAGAAAAATTGACCTATGCAAAGGTAACAGTTCTGTTCTGCCAGACTTAATGTTTTCCTGAGTTCGTAATACTAAAGTATGTGATTTTTTTTGTTCGTAGTTCTCATGGATTTAGGCAATACAGGCCTATTTCTGTCCTCGGCATTATGCAACGTGGCCTCTCTCCTCTTCTGCTTTTATCTCTTTTGACGTGATCTTCCACCTCCTCTCCTTGTTTCACGTTTGATGTGTTTGTTCATGGTTAAGTGGGTTCTTGCACAAGTGTCCAGTGGGTTTGCTTTGCTCCTTGTCCAGGGAGTGCTCTAATGAACTCAGCCACTTAAAACACGTGGTAATTCAGAGAAGAGTTATCCCTCAAGTATTTACCTTGACCCATGCAAATCAGAAGAACATGAGAACTGGTGCTAGGAAATACTGTGCTACAGAGCCTCAGGTAACTCAGGTTACTCAGGATTTTTAACAGCTTCCTTTGTTTTATGTGTCTGTTTGGGTAATGAGCCTGTGAGCACAGTGGTCCTTCATCAGCCTCGTGCTCAACTGCCTGTGCAGATCATCGCTGCATCCTTCTCTTGGCATGGCTGCCGTTACCAGTGGACAAGAAGGAGCAGAAAAGAGCTGGTGGTGGATCTGCCAGGGGCTCAGCTGAACTCTTGTTCCCTCATCTACTAGTCCTTTGCTGGCTTAGCAAAATTTGTACATGGTCTGAAGCTGGGATGGTAATTTAAAAGACAGTTTTTGTTCATGTTCGGTGTCTGAACTCCAGAAAAGGCTTTGGGGAAATGCACCGTGAGCAGGTCTGAAGAATATCTCCTGGGCATGGTGCAGCCCCAAAGTGACACAGTGCCTCTGCTCTCAAACGGGGGTGCTTGCTTTCTCTCTTCCAAAAGAAATCTACTTTAAGTAAGACCTCTTTTACAGCTGTTTTCCCTTCGGCTCAGGACCCAGGCATATCTGTAGTTAATACACTTGAGAGCCAGTTTCTTCTGCTGACTAAAGGTGGAACAATAGTTTCTGATCATCTAAACCCACTTTCCTCGTACTGATTTTAGTTCTTTTTTTTTTTTCATACCAAAATTTACTGAATATTTCTTGTTAAGATCGAGCAGAAACTTTCTTAGACCAAGCCCTGAGCATTTCAGTGTTCTTTATGGCTGAAGTGCTGACAGCATGTTTAAGTAACCGTGGCCTGGTGGTTTAGCTTCCCTTCTGCTTATTTTCTTTGATGAAAGTACATTTTCCATCGTTTTATGGAAACTTGGCAATCAGCTCAGTTGCAGGAAGGCAAGGATGAGAAAAGTAACCACAGCCTGAGGGAGGGGAGAAGCTTTTAACGGCTTATTACAACTTTTCATGGTTTGGCTACTTGGAGGAAGCCATGGCATCCTTGTTGCATTGCGAGGTGGCCCTGAGAACACAGGGACCCACTGAATGGGGCAGGCTGCTGGCAAAGCCCTCCATGTTTTCTTACTCTGTCCACGCTGCCTTGCATTAGCGCCTGTGGAAAGACTTCCTTTCTTCTTGTCTTTTAGCGTGACAAACGGTGACAAGTTAGTCTGGACAGGCACTGCAGCTATAACGTGTCCTGTTAGGACAGGTGGTATTGGGCTTGAACGTTGCATGTTTTAAAAATTATTATTTTTTTGAGTGAAAGTACTCTGCAAGTTAGGAAGATGGATAGGAGTTGACATCATCGTTTCTGCTATTTCTGCTTGTTAGTGTCTGTCCTGGATAGTCCTGTGTCCTTGGTGGACCAAGAGGAGTCCCAGCCAGCCCGTGGCTCTCTTCCAGCCTACATTTTTCTGTGATTCTGTAAATCATGTAAAAGAGACATGTTAGCCCTTTGTTCTCCACATCTGTGTCAGCCCTGAAAGGCAACCCCAAACCTGCTAATAGCAGTGATTTAATCTCCATACTTAGTCTTTTGTTTCCCCAAGCCCCTTTCTGCCAGCAGTGTGGGATACGTGCCTATGGTGTAAGACCTTAGTAACTAAATATTTTTCTCCACATTGCCTGCAGTGAGATTTCTATAGCACATTTGTTTCCCCGACAGTTACTCGCGGAGGGCATTTGTTCTTGGATGAATTGTTGAAGCAGGTACTAATCCCGCCCTGCCCCTTGTGAGGGTGTTTTCCTGGCGGGAGATGGCAGGTCTTGGAGAGACAAGGTTGTGCCGCACAGCTCTGAGCAACCCCACGTCTCAGTCTGGTGTGAACTGTGGTCTGCACTTTGGGCTGGTGGGATGCAGCTTCCCATGGAGGAGCTTGCCAGTTAGGTTGAAGAGTCAGATCCTTGTGCAGATGGGTATCCCTATGCTTAAACAGAGGGATCTTTGCAAATCGTTGTTTACCCAAGGCTCAAGGGTGCCCCTCCCAAGCAAAAGGTCTTCCAAGCTCTGGAGCAAAAAGAAGTAAAATGGGGTTCTGTGAGAATATGGCAAAGGTGCCACACGTCATTGCTGCCATCCACAAAATCGCTGATTTTACGTGTCCTGTAACAGGTGATGCAAGAGAAACTTTTTTACCCTGGAAACTCGTGTTTTCGTGACCAATGCCAATAACGATTGTTGCTTGGCTTGGTTTTTATGAAGAAGGGGTGATGGATGCTCTTCCATCTGCACAAATCTCGTTAGAAAGTCCTAGATCTCTTGGGGTCTCAACCCTCTCTTAATGAATATTCTGGTTTCAGAAGGCATTTCTAATGCTTCGCAATCTGTTTTTAGGGTAATAATTTGAGTTTGTAAGTGCCTTTCTGTTCTGAGTCCCAGTGCTGGGGTTCTTGGTGTCTGAGTAATCCTCTACCAAGTATTAAAAGCTGCTGTGTTTACGGCATTTCCAGTAGAGGCACAAAGCACAGCTTAAACAAGACTTTTTGGGTTCTGCCTTGTTTTTATGTGGGCTTGCAGACTGGTACAGACTTTCAGTGATTTGTTAACACAGGCAACAAAGTTTGCAGTAATGAATTGTGCATCTTTATCTGCTGCAGTGATTTAGGTGAAAGAAAAGAGTCACTTAAATAAATAGTTTTGACTGGCCTGAAAAATGAAGTCTGGCTGCGTCAGTTTAGCCAAGCTTTGTAAGGAAGGGCCCCAAACTTGGACTCTCGGGAGGTCAATTTGCTATCGAACTTTAACGAGACACTTTTATTTTAAGTCTCCCTTATGGCAGTCTCTGTCATGGTTAGCTGTGTTGTCTCACAAAGCTGTCCTTTACCTGCTGATCCGCTCACTGTCCGCTTCACTGCTGGCCTGGCCACTGTGGGAACAATGATGGGGGATGTAAGACTTTCTCTTTTTTCTAATTAATTCCTTCTTCTCTGCATCCTGTAATGCATTTTGTATACTTGCATAGTTTTGTCAGTTCTATAGCTAGTTCTATATCTTCTATATCTACATCTCCTCTTTAGTCCCCTACTTGCTTTCTCTTCCTTCACATGGTCCTTACATATGAAAAGCCAAACCAGCACTTGTGAAGTTGTCTCTTTAATGGGGCAGTTAGTGGCAGATACAAAAAAAATTGCTTGGGTTCTCTGTTAGTGATTTCGTGACCTGGTTGCAGTGCTTACCCGAGGTGTCTCTCACTGGGACATCTCTGATGTGTAAAGGTGTTAAGGAATGGTTTGAGTCACCTGGGATGCGCCTCTTTGAAACCAGGCAGTATGCCATGGGGGAGGAGGGGAGGATGACCTGATCGTTGAGTGCAGAAAGCCTAAAGTGTGCCTCACAGGGTCCTCCATTCATCCCAGAGGATGAGCGATTCAGGGGGAAGGTGAGGTGGGGATGCAGCGCCGGGAGGGCCCAGGCTCGGTAAGCTGTACCGCAGGGCTTGAGAGCTCCTGCCCTGGGGAGCACAAGTGCTGGAGCTGGGTTGTGAGTGGTGGGAGGAGGGCATCCAAGCTCCGGGGGTGGTGAAGGGCAAGCATTGGCTGCTGTGAGACAGAATTGGTAAAGCACAGAATTAGAGCAGGGAGAGGAATATTAATAAGCTGAAAATACAATTAAAAAACAGCTGCTTTTTAGGACAACCAAAGAAAAACCTGGAGCAGAACGTTTGTGCCTCAGATCTCATCTAAATATACCCTCTTTCAGTTTAAAACCATTCCCCCTCGTCCTATGGCTCCCCTCACTGATCCAGAGTCCTTCCCCAGCTTTCCTGGAGCCCCTTTAGGGACTGGAAGGGGGCTCTAAGGTCTCCCCGAAGCCTTCTCTTCTCCAGGCTGAACCCCCCCAACTCTCTCGGCCTGTCCTTACTAGAGTCAGGGATGGACAAAGCCATGATGGGTTTAGTGACACGGAGAAAGGAGTTATCAGGATCATTCCCACAGATCTATATACTCCCTCTTTGCATTTAATGTGTTAGAAGTTTTAGGGAACAGAAATAAGGCTGGTGACCATGACTTTGTGATGGATAGCCATGAAGGTGTGGATGATAGAATTTTATGACATCTCCGGTTTAAAATGGGATCATCTGACCACCGTAAATAGTTTAATGTCAGCGAACTCTATAGTTAAAGAGTCCCAGCCCAGCATACGTATGTGTAAGCTGGGAATTTCTAGACAGCCGTTGAAATCATTTGCACAGCTCATCATGTCTTTGGTGGCATTCAAAGCTTCTGGCAACCTGCTTTTGTCTTGGCATGTGAATGGAAAGGGTCACGTGAAGCTTTCAGGTTGACCGTACTGTCTCAGTTAGGGTTTGGGGAAAAGCTGGCATTCAGTTTTTGTCCAGTGTCGGTAAGACAAAGACTTGGTAAGAATGCGGAGTGGGATGTTAGTATGGAAAAAAATGTGGAAAATAGGAATAAGTTACAAGGCCATGGCATGTGCAGCTTAAAGGAAAGGCAGAAGGGAGGTATAACTGTCTCAATAAATATGAGGATTCACTGTAAAGAAAACTGAGGTGAGTCATTTTCATCAATCAGTAATGACAGAGCAGGTAACGAAAGGCTGAAATGCGCACCAGGAAAAGGTTAGTTTAAATATAAGACGGGTTGAATTTCAGTCCCTTTTTTCATTAAGAAGGGAGGGTGCCAGTGGGTGGTTCCCCGTCATGGGTGAGGTACCGAAAGCTGTGCTTCGTGCCTCCATTGGAAGACACCATAAACACTATTCCTAACTGATTCCTACCCAGTACAGGCTGCAAAAGTAAGTGGGGAAATCATCTGTGCCAGCGAAATCAAATCAAGCCCAGTGCTTCATGCGGAAAGGTGGAGGAAGAGTCAGGTATTGGCTGTGGGGTGACTGGGGTGCTCAGGACCATAAGAGCGCATCCAGCATCTGCACACCAGCTGTGAAATATTTGCTGAGACATCCTGAGGGTGCTGCACGCTGTGCTTCAAGGGGTGATGGGTGCTCAGTCACCTCCATACTCAGCCTACGTCAGCACAGGAAGACCATGTCTGGCTGTGCTGTCCGTTGTCTTCAAAATACCTGTTGGATTGAAATCAAGCAAAAGCACTCAGGCAGCCCCTTCTTAAGTGGTGTCTCAGCTGTGACTTGGGTCCGCCCCACCAGCAGTGACAAGTGAGCGACTGGCAGTGGCATGCTGAGGTTATGGGCAGTGACACCGAGCAGGTACCCAGCATCACGAGGAGAACCTTCCTGCGGTCAGCAGACCAAAACAGTCAGTGCTCCAGAAGAGTGATATGGGTGTGATGATACATACGCATCGAGGTCCTGCAGCTGCTTGTGAACATGGCTGGGACATGGCTGGGACACCCAGGAGCAGCTTTGCCATCTCCTCATTTGGGATGGGTGCTTCATGGACTGATTATCATGGACTTCGATGATCTCCAGAGGTCCCTTCCAACCCTATGATTCTATGATTAACGCAATCATCGCAGCGCCTGATGAGAAAACACTCACTATGGTATCTGCTGCTGCTTTGCTTACATTTCAAACAGGTGACTTAAATGTGGTTGATGCAGCGGCTCTGCAGGGGAAGCCATTTGAGGGTTTTGTTGGAATTTCTATTTATTGCATCGTTAGCAGCAGTGGAGGGTTCTGCTTTGTAACAACGGGCTCCTTTGGTTTATGAAGCGTGTGTAAATCTGGTCCTGAGCTCCCACAGTGCAGCGTGCTGAGCCCTGCACTCGCTTGCGCAGGCAGCAGAGTCTTTGGTAGGACCCCTGCAAATAAAATCCCAAAGGTGGCATTTTGATTAATTACGTTGCCACGAGAGCGTGTGTGGAGGTTTGTATTGCCGAGTCCGTAAAGTAGAAGGGCTAAGCTAGTTACCATAGACACTTTTGTTCATGTGCGCACAATTTAGTCAACCAGGAGCCAGGGAATCCCAAAAATAGATGGGCAAGAGGCTGGGGATATCTGCGTGAGCATGTTGGGACCACAGAGGCATGGCTGAGTGAGGTACCTGGGCACATAAGCTCCATGCAGAGGGAGGCTTGGGGCCAGCACTAGCCCATGCTTGGCAAGCTCAGCACATGTGTGGGATTTCGTGCTGGTGCCGGGTTTCGTGCTGGTGGGAAAGGCAAGGACCATCTCAGAAGCTTCTGCGGCTTTGTTTTGTTACTGCGGTGTTTGCGATGTCCCAGCTAGATGACAAAAATCAAAGCAGACGTTTAGGGCTACGTGTTTTCCATCTTCCCGTGGACCCTCAAGTACAGTGACTATGGGAGCGTGGGCAGTGGGTTTTATTAATCACAGGAGAGATAAAAAAAAAAAAGAAACGTTTATCACCCAACGGGCTTGCTGCGCTTCCTTGAGAATGCCAGCCAGCTTCTTAAGCATGACCCAAAATAAATACAAACTGAGTTCTGCGTGATAACAGCACGCTAAAATCTATGGTTGGGAAGTTTGTGATGCGCAATTCTCGTAGCAGGTATCTGACTTCTCCCTTGTCCTTCTGCTATATGAACTTTAATCCTCTTGCTCTTTTTCTCCCTTTTCGAGCTCCAAAGACAGAGCTGTTGGGCACCTCCCCGCATTCCTGCCTGTGCTTCATCTCCCGACTTCACGTCTGTCGGGATGTTAGGGATGCGGGAGCAGGACGCAGGCACTCCCTTTTCCCTGCTAGGCTCAATCAAACTGCTGCAAGCTTATTTTTCTTGGCAAATTGAGTGCCAAGGTCAAGCAGAAACAGCGTAAACTCTTAACAGGCAGTGAGAGTGCTGTATTTCTTAATAAAACTGTGTACATCAGTTCCATGGAGATTTTTATTTGTGTATTTCAGAGTAACAGTTTGGCTCTGGTCCTTGCGGCTCCGCCATCCCCTGGGTATCCACGCGGGGGGTGCTGGGAACTTGTACTGCTTCTGAACTTTGCTCTTCTCTCGTTCAGTGAGTGGGTAGGATCAGAAAAGCTGCTCCGTTCCTGGCGCCGAGGTGCCAGGAGCATTGTTGAGGGCAGGAATGGCAGTGAAGGAGCCAGGTCTGGAGAGCAGCAGTGGGAAGTGGCTGCCCGGCTCTTTCCCCTCTCCATCCCGGCAGCCAGGCAAGCGCTTCCCTTTAATCTATCAGATGCGTCCTTTCCCCTTAGTATTACTGATTCTTTTACATTTCCTTCCTTTCATAACTCCACCGCCTGAAATTTCAAAATGCAGATATTCTCAGAGCTGGCAAGAAGTTATTTTGATTCATGAGGAGGAATTTCAGGTGCTGGCCGTCTTTATATAACCTTTTTTAATTGCTCATTAAAGCGTAACAAGTGGGTGGTGATCTGAATTAATATTTTTCCCCCCCCTTCGCAGGCAGCGGTGGCACGCCAAGGTCAGTGAAAGCTCAAAAGCAGCTATCAGACACCCGGTGTGCTGGGATCATGCTGCTGCTGGCGGATATACGTTTTTAACCTGGCTGCTATGTAGTCGCTTAAGCTGCTCTTGGAGAGCAGAGGGAGAGTGCCAACAGGGCAAGCGTGCAGAAGATTGGATTTTTCTCACATGAAAATAGCTCCCTTTTCTTTCACAGGATTTTTTTTTTTTAAGGTAAAAAAAGAGACTCAAGCCGCTGCTGGTGGCATTGGGAGGGTTTCTTCCTGACCCAATCCAGCTGTACAAGCCGCGCCTGAGTCCAGGGAACCAAGGTAGGGGAAGCGATTAATGGACAATTAAATAATTCGGATGCTCTGGCTGGTTTTATGAGGCTCAGAAGTGGTTTCCGAACTGGAGGATTTTGGGGTGCCGTCTGCTGCTCCGGCAGCGTGCCCTGCTCCGGCAGGGAGCCTCTGGGACCGTTTTAGATCCATGTGCACTGGAACCTTTCAGAGTAATTACGAAAAAAAAATAAAAAAAATATTTCTAAACCTTTGATCTCTCCAAGTAAAAAGCCTTTAGAAATTTTTGCCTCACTTTCTTTTTTTTGGCAATAATTTGGTGCCTGTGTGAGCGTTACAGCTTACTCCTAAATATATTAAATTTTGTTTGGACGGAGGAGGTTGCTGGAGTTTAGGAAGATGGACGGTGTTTTCTCTTTTTTTTTTTTCTTCTTTTTTCCCCCCCCTCTGTCATAGTTGTATATGCAGCTTGACAAAAGATGCTGGCAGCTTGCTTCTCCAGAACAGGAAACAGAGCCAGTGCTGCAGTAGTTTGCAGATAAATAATGTATTACAGCCTGTCAAATAAAGCTGTGAGCAAATACCACTTTAAAGGGTCATATATTGTGAATCTGAATATTACCCTACAAATCATTATTTCCCAGACCCTTTGGATTCCTTATTACCTACATCGCGGCGCTCCGAACAGCTCACCTTTTTCAAATCCCCCTAAACCTGACAGAATTAGTATTAGCAATATTTCCGCCGTTGCTGTTTGTTTAGCCAGCATAAATAAGCTCAAAAATCATTCCTCAACACCTTTCTCTCCATCCAAAAGTCCTTGTAGATTTTTTTTTCTCTCTCAATTGGAAATTTTTTTAACAAAAAATAAATAAGTTTATTTTTTTCGATGCTTGCTTTGAGATTTTAGGGATTGCGTAGTTCATTTGATTGGTTTATAGGAGAAGCTTTCATAGAAATTTAAGAGCCTGCTAAAATAGAGGTAGGTATTTTGCTAAAGGGATAGAAGTTACATTGCCGGGATGCCTGGCTGTAGTTAGTTTGAAGTTTAAGAATACCTACATCAAATTTACAGAATTTAGATTTAAGAGTCTTTCTGAAAACATAAGAACATTATAAATGGAAGATGCTGATTCTCGCCCAGCAGGAGTACTATGCTTCATGGTATTTGTGTTTAAAATCCACTTTAAAACTGTGGCGTGACCATGTTTTGTATTCTTTCTTTGCACCTGGGCGAACAGCAGGGGAGGCACTGCTGTTTTTTCTTTTGGCGTTGCTTTAGGGAAAGTCTGAGCTGCGTTTCCATCGCGCCGCATCCCGTTACAGCTGGGTGTTCCCCTTGCCCATCTGTGGGCTTCGAGGCTCTTGGTGCTGGTTTCGGTTGGTCTGAAATGGCGTTTGAGCCTCTGCCCAGCACAGCTCCTGGGAGGGCATGATGGTTATTTTAACCGTCGTCTTCAGCAAACAAAGCAAGGAAAAGAAAAGACCAAATGTGCGACGGCAGGTTAGGAAGGAGGAGGAATCCTGCTTCTCAAGCATGAGGTCTTTACATCCCTTTGTGGTTGCACGGTGGTGCTAAGCCCTCTCCGAAGGTGTTGGTGCCCTGATGTCCCTCCCCGGGCATTTGCAGAGCTGGTGTTGCTCTCTTGCGTAGTTCAGTCTGGTGGCAGTGATGACAACACACTGCTCGCTGGTTTTTAAGCAGTTTTTTATACTTGCAGCCTCTGATTAGACAGGGTTTTCAGCACTGGGGTTTTAGGTAGAAATTTCCCATGTTAATGCTATTGGTTATGACAAATTTAATGCGGGAGGAGAGTCGGCTGGAATCAGAAGTCTTCCCCTGAGGAGTGTCTGGTACCTGAGCTTGACCTTCTTCTGGAGAAGAGATGTCCTGGGGGCAAGTTAAAATTTCATCTTACATTTTCTTTCTAAAACACAGCCGTGTCTCAGCTGAAGCCACGTGTCCCACCACATCGAGCCTGAACTGGGAGGGGTGATTCAGCCCTTACTCCCCAATGTATGGTGTGCCAGGGCTGCAGGTTAGTGCTCACAGGGACACGACACTGTTTGTACCCTAAACCTTTGGTTCCAATGACATTTCCTGATTTCCCCCTTGTTTCTCAGATTGGAAAAGTCTACATTTGCGAGGTGGATGGTCCGAGTCGGGGGCAGCATTTGCGATGGCCCATCTCCATGGCTAAGGAGGACCCAGAGGAGGTCCTCCTGCCTGTGCCAGATGGCTCCTTAGCCATCATCAGAGCTGCTTAATTTCCCAGCAATGAGCCTTGCAGCTGGTGGTGGCAGAAGGAGAGATGAAAGGAAGCCAACGTCTGTGTTTTAAGAAGTTCCAGCGTATTTGTTTTTTTTTGAATAAAGATGTTTCTCATGGTGGTGTCTCTGAATTGGTTCAGGCTGGATGCTTCTCAGAAGCTAGCATTTGATTTCCCGCAGGAGAAAGTGGATTGAGTTAGTGGGGGGAAAAAATAGTGAAGTCTGGAAACAGAGGAGGGATTATGGGTCCGTTGTTTTATGGTGGATCCTTGTATTGCCTTTCTATAAAGTTATGCAATTAAGGGGATGTGTAAGCAGAGAAAACTGTCTGTTTATTTGCCTTCTGCTCTCCTCATGTGATGAAGCCTTTCCTCCCTGTGTTGAAGAAAAGAGAGTGGCGTTATTTATTCAGAGAGAAAGCTAAGATAGAAGGAAGCTTCCCCACATCTCAGCTTATAAAGGAACATGAAGATGTTCATCCTGTCTGATCGGGATTTTTTTGGAAGGGTTGGGAGTATTTAACGCATGTTTAAGATTATGGGTAGTCTTTTAAATGATTGTAGGAAGTATCCTAATGTTCTGTATGGACTGGCTACTGGGTCTGGGCTAGCGAAGCTGGGTCAGGCTGGCAGTGGGATAGTGAAGTGCTGGTGGTCTCTTCACAAGAATACACTGCTCACTGGTTTTTAAGAAGTTTTTTTTTTTTTAATAGTGCCCTATTTCTCCTGCCTTCTTCTCCCTTCCATAAACACGTTTGATTTCCTTGCTGGCTTTTAATGAGTTTCAAAATACTGCCTATTATATTTTAGGCTAATTTCTTCAGCATCTCAGGCATCCTGGCTTGCAGGAAGAACACCAGAGAGTGTTATATTTCATTATTCACTGTATCCTTGCTGGTGTGTGGATGCGGAATCCGCTGCTGGCACCAAGTGGCTGCAGCTGGAAGCTGCTCTGGAGATGTTGGACTCACCAGCCATCTGTGGTGTGTGCATAGATTTTTGGGGGCTGCAGTTTAGAGGCGGTAGGACCCCTCTTCCCTCCCCAGATTCCTGATGGTGGGTGTCATGCATGGGAGCTGTTCTGTCCCGTGTCTGCCGGTGCCCTGCGATGTCGGCGGAGCAATTGCCTTGGTCGTGCTTTTCCTTTCTTTAAGATATATGAAAGGGAAAAAGGCTGTTGGAGGACTTGTTTGCTTATATTAAATCTCAGCATGCTCTGCCCTGCATCCCATCCTTGCGGGGTTCGGTTTCCCCCCCTCCGAGTGACTTGAAAAATAACCCGTACAGTAATGTCACATGTGTGAAGGCAAAGGATCGGGATCACCTGGGAAAGGACACTATTTTTCCTGCCTCTTCAAATGCCTGGGGGATTTTAACACTTAACGCTGTCTGTAGACCATGTATTAAGTACTGATTGAAAAATTACTGTAGGCTTTTACACCCTCCTTCGTTTTCAAGTGGCAATGAGGGGCGAGTTGTTGTCTGTAGGCAAGAAGACATTCCAGCAGGCAGGAGAGCACGGATGTGGGACCTCTGCTCCCAGGCAGGGAGGTGGGAAAGGGGGGTGTCAGGGGTAGCTGGTTTCATTTTGAAAGCTGAAATCAAGGTTTTTCCAGTCACAAATTACTTGAAGCCAAGTTTCTTTATGAATAAACACGATTGCTAATGTATCAGGAAAAAAAAGGCAGGATTCTCTCGCCAAAATTTTTCTTTCTCTGCATCGTCTTTAAGTGACATCCCCCGCTCATCCCTTCTGTAATTAATTTAAATGTGTCTGACACTAGCTTGGAGGCAAGTTTGGGCCTTTCTTTATCCATCTCTGTGATTTTCTTGCTTTTTCTCAGTTCAGTGGTGATTATATTTGAATTTAGAAACTGGTTGTTGACCAGCTCTCGCTTGTTCTAGACTGGCCCTTGGCTTTCTTTTGGGAGGACGTAACGCTTGGTTGCCAGGAAGTGACTTTGGCCATCTGTGAGCGTTTTGGTTTAATGTTAGAGGTGTTCGTTTCAAAGTGAGATAAACCCAGAATAAGAAGCGTTAATTCCACGGTTTTCAAGCTTTTTTTTATTTCTTGTGAATAATATTTGTATGGTGTTTTGACTCATCGCTGCACCTGATCGACCACCTGCAGGAATTAAAAGTTGGAACCAGTTTGGAGGCCACAGGGAGGGGGAATGAGTTGGTTTATGCACAGGGTCTCAGCACGATTTTGAACTTAAAGAGGTCTGTATAAATATGTTATTTTAGTTCCTTCATCTTAGATTTGTTTTATCTTTGTTTTGTCCTTTAATACAATCTCCCAGCTGTGCGATAAAAGACTAAAGCTCTTTTGTCTCACGCAGTGGGTCCACTGCAGGTGAGGCTCTTGCTATTGCTGCGATCAAGACTCGGGCTATGGCAGTAGGATGGGTGTTCTACTCTATTCTCAATAAATTTTGCAAGACGCAAAAAATACTGCAAGCATCAGCATGTTAATTGTGCTCCACGTTTCGATACTACTGCTCAGAGCCGGTGAGATCCACGTACTTGCGTATTGGAGTTATTTTTAAGAGACGCTGTAGAAAGGTTTGCCCCCAGAAAGGCTTTCCCTGCCTGCCTTGGCTCGTGTCTTTGACAGCTGATGCAGTAACACTTGGCAATTTCTTTATTTTCCCTGTAGTGCAGAAGAATCCCTGGTGCCTGGTCTGGACCAGATTGCCCAAACCTAGAGTTTGTGTGTTTCACTATAGCCCTGTCCATACTTTCCTTGCATGAGTGATGGTTGAAGCATGCCAGCGGTACCTGCTGGGAAACTTTTGGGCCAGTACGCTTTGTTTTCATAATGCAAAAGGATTAATGAGTGGCATCAGGCAACTTCTTGGGGGAAAAATTTGTCACATGGCTATTTAGACATACCGGTCCAGCTGCAGCTTCCCACTGAGGAAATCCCTAAAACTCCAAGGATCAGAAGCTGAGAAAGTGAATCACAGGAGGAATAAGTATTTTTTTCCCCACTGCTTATTCTCTAGCTATAAACATTTAGTAATAGGTGCCACTAAATAAGATAATTTATCCGTTTTCAATAGTGACATTTGAGATGCAGAAGTTAGTTTGCATTTAATTTTAGGAGTAATCCTGTTTAAAGCGTGCTTGTCTGCCTTTTCCCAGCTGCCTGGCTGCAAACATTGATTGGAAATTACAGTGTTATTCTTAATGTACCTACTTTCCCCGGGTAATCCTTAAACCACAGGTATTTTTCATCATGTTTTATTTGGGAAAGCCCGAGGGAGAGGAGCTGAAGGGCTCACTGAGACGCTCTGCAGCAGCGGTGGGCCAATGGCTTTGAATATTTCGGGGCCACGGCTGAAAATGGGAAAGAAAGAGAAAAGCTGGGCTGAAACGATGCGTTTCATCGTCATGCTCCTGTTAAGACTTCTTCAGCATGGCGTTTGGAGAGTAATCCTGCTCTCTTATGTTAAAGGTGGCACCAAAAGGCTTTCTGTGAGACACGTCAGGAGAGAAATGAAGGTAAAAAGTTTGTTTTAATTTTTGTTTTCTTGTCTTTTTTTGCATCCGGTAGTGCAAATCTGACCACTGTCTGAATGCCTGGTTCCAAAAAAAAAAGCTGTGAGGAGTTGGCCCTTTTTTATTTCCCCACCTGCCAGAGCGCAGGGAGCTGTGCTGCTTGTGTGACCCTGTGGAGCTGCACAGTGACGCCTCCTCCATGCAGGGCTGGGGGAGAGGACCGCCAGGTTTTCAGATGCTGACTCAAGACTTTTCTGAGCGCATTCACCACTGACGAGCTTGATTTGAGATATTTGGACCCATTTCTTGTCCTTTAATAAAAGTTTCTGTCTCACGCACTGCTAAAATTTGGGATATTGAAGGTAGTTGGTAGAAAAATACTGTTTGTGTCTTTTGGGCTTAAATGAGGAATATTATAGTAGAAGAAAGCATTAGCGCTGCTTTTGGAATTATACTGACTGCGGGTTTTTGTGTCTCTTGGGTACTGTAAAACTTCTTTGCGTTCTTCAAAGATGGCGGAAAGGACTACCTCTGCTTCCTAATGAAGAACACGTACTTTTTCTCCAAATGAGTTTTCCCTCTGCTTTCCCCAGCATGTGAGAAGGGGAGAGGCCGGTGTTTTGTATCGTGAGTAAACCCCAACATCTGTATCAGATGACAGTAAAAAGAAGTGCCAGCTTTTTACCCAAAATACTGCATGGGGCACTCAAGGGAAAGCCCAAGGTGCTAAAAAGCAGTCCTGTCCAGTTGGGAGCTGCCTCCTGCCAGCGTATTCCATCCAAACCACTCCAGTCCTGGCCTTTCATCCGTTTCAAATGCAGTTGGAATCACTTGGCATCCCACTGGGAAAAGCGGCAGAAGTCTGGCCGCTATGCTAATAACTAAAAAATATTTACGCCCAACTTGGAGTTAGCCTGGGAATGGTAACAGCTGGTTTGCAAGCAGCCTAGGTGTTACATAGTGTAGTTAAAAGTGTATATATTAAAAGCGTATATAGGCAGCCGTGTCTGGAGCTCTGCCTCCATGCGGATTGAAAGCAAGGCTGGTGGATCTGCCAGGTTTCATCTCCACACCTTGATCTCAGTTGGGTACCTTGCCGGCTTTTGTGTTCGCTGCATGATTAAGCACGGAAGAGTGGTTGAGGCAGAAATGGCTAACTCACCAAGCAATACGATGTCAAGTCAGTGATACTGAGTTGTTCCGTAGGAGTTTAAAGATTAATTTTGTTGTTAAATGTCACCTTCTGGCTTGTGATCAGCTATAGCGTAGGTCAGGTGGTTTCTGATAAATTTGAAGGAAATCAAATAAGGGATCCTGAATGCTGAGATCTGTGAAACCGAAGACGGTTGAAGTCTAATGCTGATGTTTCTAGAGCCACAAAGAGGTGGGCAGGGGGATGGAAAAGTTGAAATCTGCGTTATTTGTTTAGCAGAGATGTGGGGCTCAAACCCAGTGCCTTCCCAAGTCGGGACAATTGCTCTTCCCTTCTCCCCTGCAGCGAAAGCCAGGAGAACATTAACTAGTGCTGGAGAAGAGGGATTAACGGAGAAGACCTCTCTCTGCTGAAGGGCTTGTAGGAAGTTCTGCAGGACCCTCACAGCCACCTTCGTAAGGGACTTAGGACAAGATGAGCTTTTTGGGACTGGGGAAGGTGAGGTCTGGAGACCTCCATTAACCTTCCCTTGCTGAATCCACTTCTACAGGGCTCGGGGCAGAGAAGGGCTACAATGAGACTTAGGTTTTGCAAGATTTTTCTATCACGATTTACTAACCATCAGCCCCCTTTATAGCAATCATAGAATCGCTCTTACATATACTTCTTTTAAGCACACACTTGCACCTTAGCTCAGTCCTGCACCGATTTTTTTATCACTTTATTCAGACGTCCAAGCTGGAAGTGCCTGTGAAGAACACCTTAGTATTTGTTCTGGATTTTCACCCCTTTCAAAACAGTTAGCCTGGTTTCAAGTTAAAGTAATCATCCTGCCTTGTCAAGTCCAGCTCTACAAACGCTGTCCCCCTGAGAGATAAAACCAGGAGGGTGAGGTACAAAGACTCCTTCTACACGTTGGCCAAGGAATAGCGCATAGGGAGAATGTTGACTTATTGATGGAGACAGTCTTGGGGGAAGCAAATATTCAAATACATTGCGGATTTCTCCCTCAGCAGTGTTTCCTGCAGTGTTCATTTGTTATTACAGTGCCTTTTTACACCCTTCCCCTGGATGGAGCTCTCCACTGCACAGCCTTGTTGTTATCTCCCTTTATTTTTTATTTATTTTATTTTTTGTGTCCCCTTCCAGTTTGAGCGGCACGACCCGGTGGAGGGGCGGATCACGGAGCGGCAGTTCGGCAGCATGCTGCTGGCCTACAGCGGGGTGCAGTCCAAGAAGCTCACCGTCATGCTGAAGCAGCTCAAGAAGCACTTCCAAGACGGAGAGGTGGGTGGCAAATCCGGGACATTGCGGTGGGGACCGCCGGTTCTGCACCCCGCTGAGAAACACGTAAACCGTTTCCCTTTTCTTGCAGTGCGGGGGGGACGGCTGATTTTGTAGGCAATTGACGCTTTGCCACGAGGTGGAAGAGGTGGGAGTGTGGCGGTCAGGGTCCAGATGAGGGTGTAGCCTTGTCCCTATTAAAAATGGGCGCTTTAATTTTCAAAAACTTCAATTCACTGAATGGCACCCTGGGTCTGCAGCCAGAATAAACATGGAAAATGTGCTCCTAGTTACTGGCTCGACCTTGGATTAATTAGCTGCTGTGGCTGGGCCGTTTATTATTTAGTTCTGAACTTATGTGAAAAATTATTTGAATTACTCATGATTTAGGGAGGAATAAGGTTGCAGATCCTACACTTGCTCATTTAGTGAGAGACCTTGGAATAAGACTACTGGAAGGACGTGCTTTATCAGGTGAGGCAAGTATGGGCTGTTAAATTACTTCAGTATTAGAATTTCACGTCTGCTTCTATAAAGACGGATTGTTCTTTTATGAACTCGGTTATAAAAAAGCAATTCGCCCAAATGGGAATGGATGGAAAATCTTTGGCTGCATATGGGGTCGGTCTGACTGTTTTAGAGCCACTTTCCCTGAACATCAGAACTGGCGTTTATTCCTTCACTTGTTTAGATGCAAAGTGTGTTATAAAACGCAAGTGTTGGCCAGGGTCTAGTCCTTTTTTTGTCTCTCTTTGAGGCCATAACTGGACTTCTGTGGTGTGCAGGAATCCTCAGTTCATATGAAGCCACTCCAGTGACTTTTTCGCTCACATTTTCTCCCTCTTTCAGTGGTGCTGGAGGAGAATTTGGGCGTACTGAAGCAGCGGGCAGGTAGACTAATAGGGCTCTATTAACTGCAAATAGTGCCAAAAAAGTTAAAAACTGGAAGAAACTGTAAGCAAGCCAAAAGGCCACGCTCAGAGTTGCGTTCCTGCCAGAGGAGCCACGGTATCTGCAGCTTCTCGTGGCCTTGGGGTACCAGAAAAGAGCAGTTTTTTGCAGGTTCCCTCATGTTTTGTAGGAAAATAGGCTCAATAATAGGACTGTTATCAATAGATGGTGGCAACATGTTGTCGGAGCTGAGACACGTTGCGTGTTAACATTTGGAAATCTCCCTTCTCAAGCTCTTTGTCATCGGCTTAAATAAGACCAGTGATGTTGCCAAGGTTGTGTGCAATTATTTGATCTTTGAGCGAGAGGCTGCAGATTTGGCTTTTCCAATACGTCTGTGCCCCTTGAGTTTTAACAGGAATAGTTTGATTTCTCGTAGGAAAAATTACTTGTGATGTGTGTCTAACAGAAAATATCAGCTCTGTTGTTCACATTCCCAAAATGTCAATTCTTTTCTTGTGATTTGGGTTTTTTATAATATACATATACATACACACACACACACACACAGATATATATTATTGAATATATATGGGTGTATGAGAAATTAGGCAGAATTATTTTAGAAGGTTTCTTACAGCAGATGTTTGCGTCCTTTCATGTGTAAGACAAGACCCTGACATCTGTGGCAGAGGAAGAACTTTTTGTTTTTATGTTATTCCTCATCCCCAAATCAGCCAAATTGTGTTTCTATTTCCAGTTAACCATATTCAGAGCAAGTCGTCTTTTCTTTCTTTATTCCAAGGGTTTTCAAGGGGAGAAACTGGGGAACAGGGGGGAAAAAAAAAAGACATTTGCAAGAAAGAGAACTGGTGGAAAACACATGATCCCTTAGACCGGGGGGTGGGGGGAATGAAACACCCTAAATCCTCAAACGAGATGTTTGTAAGGATTTAGTTAGTTAGTCCTCTGTTAACAAGGACAAGATATTTAATGGTTTGAGGAGCTGTAAAGGAGGCAGGGAGTGCCAGATGCTTTGTGCTGGAAGCAGAAAAGCCTTTTTGGCAGCCAGGGCAGCTCAAAGTCAATGCTTATGCAGAGCTAGAGAAACCAGGTACCGAAATCCTCCATTTTAGCAGGTTTTAGGTCATGGAGAATCCAGCCTGCTGCCTAACTCTGCGTGGTCTTTTATACAAGGGAACCTTTTCTTGAAAGTTTGTGGTTTGGTTTTGTTTTTTTCCCCCCTGGGATATTTTAGAAGCCCGCATCCCTTGCAGATTTGTGTGCAGCACTTTGTATCTAACTACACTGATGTACTTTTATTGGATCACTCTGGTGTGGCTGTCAGTGTTTTTATGGACCTTACATTTCCCCGTCTCTTTAGAAATAGGACGGCCGTGACCGGAATCACATTTAACCGCCTTTCGAGCTTTCTGCATAACTTATTCAGGGACGCGCTTGCGAAGTTTTCATGGTAAACAAATGGAGTGCTCAGCCGGGGAGCGCTCTCCCTCTTGAAACGGCAGAAGCTGGACGCTGGCATTGCTGCTTCCTCTGTGTTTGTAACCCCGACATCCGCAGAGCAACGGCTGCTTCCCTCCGGCTCTGCTTCACCTCCCTTCCTAGAAAAGGGCAGCGGAGCCGGTGCTCTCCCTTCGGCTCCCAGACCTCAAAGAGACATTAAAGCCACCATTAAAGCCATTTATCCTCCAATACTTTCCAGCCTCTGAACACTTTGTAAGTCAGAGCAGTTTACAACACAAACATGTTTTGCAGGAAGAATTTTTTCTCCAAATCCCTTCTTTTCACACTTTACTGGCATACTTTTATAGCATCACAGTATACTTTGGTAGTATCGTTATCTGCGCAGTCAGCTAACCTGCTGTAACTCCCCTCTACGCTGAAAGCAGCAGGGGCTTTGCCTTGCTATTGCTTTCCTAAGAAAGGGGGAGTGAAATAATTTGAATAGTGTGATGCTGGGAGGGCAATGGCGGTAATTGTACCAAACCTACCCGGCAAGCTTCACCTTGGAAATGCAGTTTACCTTGCAAGTGCTTTCTTATGAAATCTGCCAAACATCATCTTCACTGTCTGATGCAATTACCGTTTCTGCACAAGGCAACCCTGGCAGCCTCCGAAACATTAAACCTCTGGTTTTAACCTAACCTTTAGCCATTCTCCAGCATTGTTATTCTACATTCCTGCTTTGGGTAATGGCATGTTTTCTTGTATTAATTGATAATCTGCTTTCATTTTTATTTTTCTTGCGGGGGGAAAAAAAAAATCCCATCTTACCCTGGGTACATGAACTCTGCGTATTCAGTGGAGCTGCCATGCTCTACTTTATTTAAATTGCTTACGATCCTCCCCCTTGAGTCATACCTACACAGCTGCTTTACTCCTTGTGAAAAGGACTTGAGTCGTCAATAGTATTTACAAGCAAGGTCTTTGGTTTGTGCCTCCCTAACTGCAGAAAACCAAGCTGGCTCTTGGGAAACGAGCGATTCAGGTTGTCTTCTACAGGTGGGGGTTTGGTGCAGCGTATTTTCCTGTTGGGGTGGCAGAGGGTGGGAGGGAGATGTAATTCTTCCCAGCTGAAAAGCCTGATTTCTGTGCAGAAGGTGTTTGTGCTGTTGGGAGGTGTGTCTTGCAGGCTAACGAGCATTTCCGCAGTCTGCCGGCTTACGTATTTATCACTACATTATCCCATTAAATGATGGGAGGATTCAGGCGGGGGAATCAACACCTAGATCTATAAATGCCGTGAAAGAAGCGATCATCCAGATCCCACGATTGCTACTCTAGTCCTCTCCAGATATGCAATTTCTCATGATTCTAAATTAACACAAGCCTCTAAGTATATAATGGAAACATCTACTGGTTTTTCAACGGAGATGTGAATAACTTGGGAAGAGCTGAGCAGCGCTGGCAAACACATCGATCAGGAATAGATAAATTCCCAAACTCAGACTTCTGCCTGATGAAGGTGATCACTCATCTGTTGATCTGTCGGTGCAAGCCTCAGGCTCGCCCGGTCTCTGATTATATTTTTATTTTGGTAGCTGGATTATTTGTTTAATGCTACTGCTGGCCTCAACTATAGGCTTCATCAATAAAATACTAAATTTCATAATACCGGTGGCATATTTGCCACAGTGGTTTGGTATCTCTGTCCACCTGAAAGCCCGGATTTGTAGGATACCCCCGTGTGTCATTGGTTTTGCTTCTTAGCTGGTGAAAGGACCACAAGTGTACGTATGTGAGCACGTAAACCTTCCTTGTTACCTGCTGAAGCAATAGCAACCGCAGTGTTGGTGCTAAACAAGGGGCCGTTTTGCAGGAACAGCAACGCTGTTTGGCCTTGGCATCTGCCATTTCCTGGTGGGAAATTCCAGGAAAATACAGAGTTGGAGCTCTTGGCTTAAAATAGCTGCTGGGACACCTTGTCGACACTGCTGCAAAGCTCAGATGTCCCAAATAGAGCAGGTAAACCACAGCACAGTGGTGGTTTAGTCTTCTGCTGGCCTGAAAGCAGCCACACGCCTCCTGGTTCCTGCAGGCTTTCCACTTTTTCAGTGCTCCACTCCCAGGCAGGAGCACGTCAATCAGGAAACGCGTAGCAGGGAGGCATCCGGATGGGCATCTGATTGCAAGCATCTTTTCTCCTCTCGATCTGTCGTACAAAACGGAGGAATCTTTGCAGTAGTATCAGTATTACCTCTGTAATTCCCTCACTTACAATTCTAGAGGCACTGTGTCTGTATGAGAAGATTGTAAAAAATCTTTTTTTTCTTTCAAAAAAATGTAGGTGGCTTCTTTTCTGATTAGAAGCTGTTGGGAAGATTTTGGGCAGATCATATAAGTTTATATTCGAGAGTACTCGCTGAACGTGTGCTCTTCCACCCAGATCATGAAACCATGCCGTGTTCTGGAGTTGGGATTTTTAGTGTCTTGCTCTGTCTGTCTGTGCTAGACAGGACAGGAGGAGCCTGAGCTGAACTCTGCTTGACAAACTGATTTATCTCTTCTAGAGAGGAAGGCTGAGTGGTTATTACCACGGCCATGATTTCCCTCCTCCTTTGGGTCTGAGCTGCGGCCATGGTGGGGGAGTTTGGAGGCTGCAGCTCTTCTCCCAGCCCCGGCGCAGTCGTGCTGATGCTAAATGGGTGGATAAAGTGGGGTGTTCGCAGGATGCTTCTCCACGAGTGCAGGGCTGTCTGCACTCACCGAGCACACGCTTGCCTGTCACAGGGTGAACCGAGCCCCGTGCTGTTAAGTAGAACAGACGGCCATCCAGCCCCGCAGCCACCCAGCCACCAGCAGTGAAGCTAACTGGGGCATATCGCTACATACTGTGGTGTTTGCAGTGTCACCTTCTGCCACACCGGGTAAGACATGGATCCCTCCAGGGATCCCTGAATCTCTTGGGAGAGACCATGCAGCGCCTGGACTATTTCATTATTGTCATTGCAAGTGTGCAGGCTTGAAAAAGAAAAACAATCAGCAAAGCTGCTTGCAGCGGTCTCCTGCATCTCCGCCACAGGCTCATGGAGTGTCCGCTCTTCTGGGCAAGAGCTGGCTGTGGAGCGAGGGCCAGAGAGATGCTTTCTGGTCTCTGCCAGCACTGACCGTGCATGGGGAAGTCCCTTCCCAGCGCACCACTGGTGGGGCTGGGAGAGGAGCAGAGGTGGTTAACAAAAGTGCGGGTCACAAACCTTATCTGCAGGTGCCAAGGTGGGAGTGGTTTGAGTGTGCAGATGAATTCCCCTCTGGCTTATGGCATTGTGCCTTTGTGTCACTTCATAATCCAGGTATTGTCACAATCTCCTTTTTCTCGTCACTGTAAGACCATCTTTTCTCTCTCCTAGGGGCTGACGTTTGAGGAGGTGGAGAACTTCTTCACTTTTTTGAAGAACATAAATGACGTAGACACAGCTTTGAGCTTCTACCACATGGCTGGAGCTTCGCTTGATAAAGGTATTAAAGCTTGCAGGACGGACAGGTGCTGAAAGCTTGAGGGAGTGTGCCTCATGCCGTGCCTTTGGAGTCGGGAAGGTGTTGAGCCTGGCTGACAGGTTAAAAATATACCGGAATTGTAGTTCTTCCCCGTAATGAGAGGTTTAACTTGCTACCTCCATGGATAAAGAGGGATTTGGATGGATATAGAGGGAATTAAAGGCTGATACATATAGCCTGAATAGATTAGGAAGGAGTGATTTCATAGTGACTGATTAGTAAGGGCTGATATCACGGTGATATCTTCAGCAGGCCCATGCAGGCCTGATGCGTGCAGAGGCAAGATGACCCTGGGACCAGAGCACAGGCACACCAGTGTTTCTTCTTCATCCCTGTCTTCTGGAGTGAGGGGGCTTTTTCTCCTTTTATAAAGTACAAATTACTGTCAGCAAAGACAAGCAGTATGATAAGAAGTATTCTTGCAAACTCTATCTTCTGTAGAGGTCTGGGTGACTGAAGTGGCAGAGGCACTAACCAGCACTGGAGCTGGTGGTAGGAACGTTTCAAACCTTGTTTTGTTGCAGCTTTGCTTAGCAAGAACAACTGTGTGGCCAGAGGCTGCATTTCTCATCTGACCTCCAGGTAACAGCAAGCACCTTCGGAGCTCCCAGGTGTGCTGGAGGGAAGGAGGGGGAGCACTGTAATCCCACTGAGGTCCCAGGCTGACCATTAAAGTTTGTCCAGAGGAGATAACCCATAGTTCAGAGGCTGCGTGTGGCCGGAGGGGGACTGGCTGAATAAACCTCAGAGCTGGTGTTTCCTGGGGAGCTTGGTAATAGTGTGGTTTATTGATCAGAGCAATCCATATCCTCCTTCATATCGTCGTGTTTTTTCTTTTCTGAGCTAATCTATGCCAGGTATATTCTCAGAGCGGACACACTGATTAAAAAACCAACCAAACAAACCAGGCATTTAAAAAGAAAAAAAAAAAAAAAAGTCCAGCTCTGGTGCCAAGGTCTGTCACAAGTGCGTGCTTTTCTAGATCTTTTTTTTTTTTTAAGAGTTGTTCTTCTAAAACAGAATGGGAGTATAAAAAAAAAGGATGGCAAACTCATTAAAAGTTTTTTAGGCTATGTGGAAACTCATTTCTATGAGAAAGTTAAAGCTGATGCATTTAGGCAGCTGCAAAATGAAATGTTTCAAAAGTAAGCTATTCTTTCGACTGGTGCTGTTGGGGGAATATTAAGACATAAATAGGTTTTTGGGCAGTGGAGTTACAAAGGGAGTCAAACGTGTCACTTCTCCTCTTGCGTGTTCAAACGTGTCACTTCTCCTCTTGCGTGTGTCAACAGCCCTCCTCGCCTTTGAGTTTTGGGGGGAAATCATCTGTACTCTTTGTTTTACATCAACGTTATCTTAAGACTTAAAGTTAAAAGAACCTGATAGGTTTTTTCCTTTCATTTAGAAGTAAAAAGGAGCAGGAAATACCGTGTATGAAATACGGATGTGCTGCTGCTGCGCAGAGCCCTTTCTGCAGAGCCCCACCAGGTGGTAATAGCCCAGGAAATCCAATTTACTCGGTGTCTGCAGTAAACCGGTCATTGCCTGGTCATGGAATATGTATTTGTGGACTATTTGGTAGTTGGTAAATCAGTGTTATAGCTACTTAATTATGTGCAATTAATGAGCTTGTGCTGGAGCCACAGCCATTGAGCTAGGAGTCCTTTGGCTGGAGCAAGAAGCCTCGGCGAGGGCTAGTGGTGCGCAGGATGTGGCTTCAAACCGCTTGCGGGCTCCACTGTCCCCGTACCCCTGTCCCTGCCTGCGGGTCCCGGCTGTTGGGAGAGATTTCCTTGGGCAGAAGAGGAGAGTTATCCCGAAAATCCCCTCTTCGCCTGTCTCTGGTGGCTGACGGCAGTCAACCCTGGCGTCGTCCTGTGCTGCTCAACCCCAAAATGCTCCCGCGGATCTGGCAGGAGGCGTGAAGAGAGCATTTGCTGTGTCCTAACGCAGGTGTGAGCTGGGTTTTGCAGCAGGGATCTGTGTGCTCCCATGCCTAAATTGTCCACGCGCTACCCCTTTACAGTGCGAATCTGGATATTGCACCCACAAAGCAAAGGAGCAATAAATGGGGTGTGCTCTTCTGAAAGTCAAGCCTTCGCAAAGTTGCTTATTAAAAAACAACAAATGTGAAAATTGCTCATCAAATTAGGGGGAAGGAAGAGGACAGTTTGTGTATCAAATAAATTGCTGCTAACCTAGTGCAGAAAACTCTATTATAATTTTAGAAGACCGTTTAAGAGGGAAAAAAACAGATGGCACCAAACAGCTGTGGCTTGATGACCAGTTTTGTGTTGAATTAAGTAGCCTTTTCTTCTAAAAAGGGCCATAAACCTGTGTTTTAATGGCCTATAGAATAATGCACAGATTATTTGTTAGTCCATCTTTCATTTTACCAGAAACGTAATAGCTCGTTGTTCTCTTAAATCATAAGCATGACGTAGAAAACTCTCACAGCCTGGGCTTACAGCTGGCAGCAGGACAGGAGCCGAACTCCTCATTTATTCCCCTTTCCAGGCGAGGGTGTGAATTGCACTTTTTTTTCTTTTTTTTTTCTTTTTTTTTTCTTTTTTTTTTCTTTTTTTTTCTTTTTTTTTTCTTTTTTTTTCTTTTTTTTTTCTTTTTTTTTCTTTTTTTTTCTTTTTTTTTCTTTTTTTTTTCTTTTTTTTTTCTTTTTTTTTTCTTTTTTTTTTCTTTTTTTTTCTTTTTTCTTTTTTTTTCTTTTTTTTTTCTTTTTTTTTTCTTTTTTTTTTCTTTTTTTTTCTTTTTTTCTTTTTTTTTCTTTTGTTTTCTTTTGTTTTCTTTTTTTTTTCTTTTTTTCTTTTTTTTTCTTTTTTCTTTTTTTTTCTTTTTTTCTTTTTTTTCTTTTTTTCTTTTTTTTCTTTTTTTTCTTTTTCTCTCTCTCTTTCTCTCTTTCTCTCTCTCTCTCTCTTTCTCTCTCTCTCTCTCTTTCTCTCTCTCTCTCTCTTTCTCTCTCTCTCTCTCTCTTTCTCTCTCTCTCTCTCTTTCTCTCTCTCTCTCTCTTTCTCTCTTTCTTTTTTTCGGCACCACTGTCTGCAGCCAGACTTCCCAAGCAACTGTTCCGCTGGTGCCAGCGGAGAGTCGTGCTGTAATTCCTTGGTGCTTTCAGGGCAAGGCACAGATGGGTTTGGCCAGAGATGGGCCAAAGCGAGGGGAGACACCTGAGCCTGCCACTCTCTCCGGTGGCTCGGCCGGCTTGGAGCAGGGCTGGAGCCCAGCAAGGGTTAATGGAAGAACGCTTTATTTGAAGTATGGAGCTTGGAATGGCTGCAGGGAATTTGGAAAGAGGTTAGAGGTGAGTTTTGAGTGCAGCAGGTATTTGTCATGGAATTGCTGCTTGCTTTAATCTGCCTTCAGAGCTGGATGGAAGAAGTTGGTCCCCCATAGAGGCACAGCTCCGGCCGCTCCTCTGGAGTAATCCCACGTAGTCAACCCTTTTAGCTGGGTGGGGAGGTCACCTGTAGGGTGGGTAAGGTTGGCAGGGGTCTCTAGAGACCCTCTAGTCCAACAGGGTCACCTCCAGCGGCATGCCCAGGGTCACCTCCAGTTGGGCTTTGGGTGTTTCCAAGGATGGAGATGCCACAGCCTCTCTTGAGCATGTTAAAAAAAAAAAAAAAAAAAAAAGCCTGGATGAGTATTTGTGATAATTTGCAAGAAGGAGTTGTCAAACGATGAGATCTGGTGTCATGCAGAGGCAAGTCAGGGTCATGGGTTGTCGCATTTGTTGTGAGTTGATGCGTGTGTGTCTGTGCCCTGGCAGAGAGGGACCATGGAAGTGCCTGGCACCACCATGTCCTCAAGCAGGAGGGCTCTGGGGCTGGGCTGCCCTTTGGTTTCAGTATGTGCACAATTACAGTGCGGGTTTTTGCCGAGCACTGATGCAGCGGGTCATTGGGCAAAGCTCCATGACAGCAGAGGAGGCCTGTCCACCAGGCTTTGAGAAATCAGCTCGGTGGCCCTGAGGACAAGCTCTCCATAGATCAACAGCTCCTAGAAGATACGGAATGCCTTTCAGTTTAGAAACAACTTTCTGTGTTGGAATCTCCTTTCTTTGCTTATTTGTGACTGCGAATATTACATGAACAGTGGATCGGCTCTGCCTTTGCTCTGGTAGCTCCACTTTTTCCCCGGAAGCGTGATCTCTGTGACTTTCTGTCATGCTCCCTGTGATGTCAAAACAGTTTCTACTCAGCTGCAGGGCTGCAGCCTGGCATTTTGAGGAGAAAAAGAAAGACGTGCTGTGCCACAGGATTGCGTAGGGTTTGTACATCTCTTCTGGATGGATATTCCAGTATGTACGCATGTGAATGATCTGAAAAAAATTAATTAATTTTTTGCTAGCTGTGTTGTCGATAATAGCGTCCGACATTTCCAACTGGGATGCTTAAAAAGAAACACGTGTATCGATGGGAGACCCTACACAGCCTGGTTTCTGGGAGGCCAAAATACACATGTCCTGCCTCTGCAGCCTGGGACTGCCCTGGGCAGAGAGCCCTCTTCGGGGAAACAAAGACAGCAGCCCAGCTGCCTGTTATTTTGGCCAAATGTGTGATTAATCTCAAGACAGAGGAAAAAAAGTGAAGTTTGCCATCTGGTGAGACTCTTGCCTGTAGAGAAGCCCTGCTTGCGAGCGCTGGGTGAGGCATTACTCACAGCGCGGCACTGGGAGTTGGAGTGAAAAAGATAACAACTGTGTCAGACTCTAAACTTGCACAAAATACTCAGGTGGCTCATTAAAGGAACCAGGGGGAGACACGAACACTTGAAATTTTAAAAGCCACCTAACTTTTAAAGATAGGAACAAGGAACTCAATTTTGGGGGGTATAAAATCCAGGAGATTTTCCTGCGTAGAGATGGCTGCAGCCATCCCCAAACCCGGGCAAGCTTTGTTTTAGGAGACGTTTCACCAGACAGCACCTATTGCATTTTGCAACAGAAAGAAAAGACGCTGGGAGGTTTCCTTCAATTTTATTTGCCTCCCTGAGGTACCTTGTAGTCTGGAGCGTGTGTGTCAAAGTGGAAAGCAGAGACGCTTGCCCGCTTCCTTATGGCTCCTTAAAACCCAACAAAATCGTTACCGAGCACAGCACAGTCACGCAGACCCTCTGAAATAACGTTTTTGCATGGAGCAAGAAGGACACGATGGAGGCCATGCTTTGCGCAGTTGGATTAATAAGAGTGGGAGCGGTAACTGGCAGCTATAAATACTAATTACAGCTGCTAAAACGGTGGCTGTGAAAAATAAATAAGCACACGTCAAAGACGAAGGAGGGATCAGGTGACACCCTGTAGAGACTGGAGGAGGGGAGTAAAAACTCAGCAGAAAAAAATGACTTATAATTAAAGAAATCATTCTGCCACTGTTGGTTTTTGGTTCTTTTTCATATAAGGCCGTAGCAAATAACTTCTTCAGTAGGGAGGGTACCCAGGGCACCAGGAGGAGAGGAAGGTATGGAAGCTTGGTTGAGCACCTTTAAAGAAGATTTACATTTAAAAGGAGTTCAGTGAAATTCAGTGTTGCTGTCTGAGGAAATCCAGATTTGCTTTTGCCATCTGAAGGGATGGGTCTGGGATAAGAGATAGCTTACAGCACTTAAAACCTCTGTCTTTGCCAAAAGTGAGGTGTTTTAAAGTGCCTCCCCAGCAGAAGGACTTTCTGGGGAAAACAAAGCTGAGGAGTAAGTTTAAATAAACTTTTTTTTTTTTTTTAACCTAAACCTCTTTTTTCTTGAGCTTTACACGTTACTGAAGCCCCAGAGCAGCGCATGTGGCAGGTAGGAGTTGCAGGGCACGTTCTGCTGGAGCCAGGACTGTATTTAGGGAATGAACATCCCTTAATTGGGGAGGAGAACAGCGCTTTTTACAAAGGCACGTATAAAATCCAGAGGCAGGGCATTTATCTCGGTTAAAAAGGACCATGCCATCCACCATTCAGCTCTGGCATTTGCTGCCACTTCATGTTTGTGGCGTTTGATCCGGGAGGACCTATAAATACTGCATTATACCCATGCAATTTATAGGCGCCCTCTCCTCTGGTTTGGGCTGTGTCAGCCAACAGTCCCTCCCTTTCGGATCAAGGGGGAAAGCTGAAGGCAGCTTTGTCATTTAATTTGTTGAGTGTCTGATGTCAGTGCCAAGCTCATTAAATGGTGGACCTTTAACGCCCTTTTTGGAGGGCTGCTGCCATCTCATGCGCCCGCTTGCTTGCATTGCAGTTCATTCATTCATCTTGCTGGCTCGTTTCTGCGTATTCAGAAGGAAGAGAGCCAAAAGGAAAAGGACACGCGGATGTGGTGGCCGTCCCTGTGCTTAAAATGTGAATCCCCTGTTTCCTTTGCTGTCTAGGCTTTCTTGAAAGCAGTGTTGCAGGGTATATTCTGCAGCCCGGTGGGCTGGGAGAGACGTGCGGTCTCCCCACGCCTCGGTTGGCAAGGTTTGGGCATGAGGCTGGGGAAGAAAATTAATTCAGGTTGTCTTTAATGATGACATTGCCTCTGCCCTCCCCAAAGCAGGCTCTGGCTGACGGCAGGACATGCACAGAAGCAGTGGCCGTATCCAGACTTACAGAACTGAAATATAGAGTGATAACTGCAGACCAAAGCTACGTCTCTTATGTAGGAAAGGATTTTAACTCAAAAGAATAATTACAGGGAAACGGCGGGAAATATACTTTTTTTTTTTTTTTTAATCCACCTTCTGTTTTTTCCTGCATTATTTAGTAAAAGGAGGGATTTTATAGGGGAAGAAGGACCCGGTGGTGGCTGCAGATTCCTCCCCCAAAACCCCAAACCTCACCCAGGGGAGCAGAAATGGGGTGGAAGGAACCAATAACCTGAACATTCATGGTAAAAAAGAAAATCCTGTTAGAAACACTTTATGCAGTTTCAAATTAATCCGGTTACATTTTAGGTAGGGTGCTTATTTTTCCCTTTCTGACATCTTTGAAATTTCTGAAGGGCCAGTAACTCTGCAAAGGGCCCAGCGTGCACGAACCCGCTATTCTGTGGATGAAAGCAGAGGCTTTTTTTTTTGTTTCAGACCGATTTTGCGTTGCACCACTTCGCTCTTCTGCCTGGCTGAAGGAGAGCTCCACGGCTAAACGTTCATCCCAGCTGCCGTGGGCTCGCTGCCGTGCTGCGAAACCTCTCCGGACGGGGTTTCCTCGGGTCAGACTTTGGGGGGCAGCAATTTAACTTAAAATACACTCGCGTTCATGCAAAGCCTTTCCGTTATATCATGTATCTGGGAATTAACAGGGCGTTTCAGCCCTGACAAACAGTGACAACCGAGCTTTTCTTACCTCCCCTCCTTCCTTCAATTAGCAGCCGTCAAAGGCAGACTAGAGGGCAGCCAGACACATGCAAATACGTGTAGAGAAACAGCTAAACCAGCTTGGTGAGGGTTTTTTTTTTCCCTTTATGCAGCAAAATCTACTGCATAACCCTGCCAGATTGATTGCTCTTTTCTAGAGGCGTGAATAAAACTACCGTTCACTTCTTCGCTGATGAGCTCAGCTGCTAGCCTGGGGGGGGGAAGTGAAATAATTACTTACAACTCTCTGTTTTATTGCAAGGTTAACCTTGTCTTCTCGCTGCAGAGCCTGTCGCAGGGAGAGGGAGGATGGGTTTGTTCGGCAGTTACTGGCCCTGGGTCGCGTAACAGGAAAACTGGTTTTTACGATTCCCAACCTGTTGGAATAGCAGTTTCACAGAGCGTCATCTTTGCAGCGCCGTCAGGAGCTGCCTTGTTGATTGAGCCCCTCAGGAGAGCCTTCCCACCTTGTGTCTGCTGTAGCACTGGCACTTCTTTGGGTTTTGTAACCAAAGCTGGGGCGGGGGGCGGGAAACCATCTCATCTCGGTGTTTTTAATGTTTGTCTTGAACACATGGGTAATGGCACGTCGGTGCTAACCACCAGCCCCTCCACACCTCATGCAGTGTTGCGGTAGGAAGGCAAAGGCTTTGAGGAACCTGGTTTTGAAGCACGTGTTGAGGACAAAGCTTATTTGAAACCTCTCTGTACGTGGTGTTTTTGTAGAGGCAATTTTCCATGGAGGAACAAGAGTCTTCTCTTCCTCTGCCTGCATTCGCCGCGGTCAGCGGATGATGACGTCTCGCTAACCTTGTGCCCTCCTTTTGTTGTAGTGACCATGCAGCAAGTGGCCAGGACAGTGGCCAAGGTGGAGCTCTCCGACCATGTGTGCGACGTGGTGTTTGCCCTCTTTGACTGCGACGGTGAGTGACCCCAAACCTCGCCCCCTTCCTCTTGGCCAGGCTAGGGGAAGAAATACAGGGGGAAAAAAATGCCAGCCATGAAAACTTGCCATGGTCTTGGCTCTTCTTGCCGTGCTACTGTCCCTGCTTTGGCCGTGGGTCCGTACTGATCCTCCTGCCCTTCTAGAAAGAGCATCTGGTGGTACCCAGCTCCTGAGATGTTGATCTTAAAGCACTGGATGCAAGTGTTCGCATGCACAGCTTACTACACAGTATTTTTTTTCCGCCCCACAAAACTGTTTTGTTTAACAAAATGAGCTCTTGTGCTTCAGTGTTGGAAACCAGCCTATCTGGTATTTTGTTATCTCCAAAGTCCTGGATAAATATCAGCTAAATTAATTAATTAACGGCAGCTCTGTGCCCTGCTGGGGAGCTCATTGCTTTGCTGGCCCGCAGAGGATGCGAGCGCGTGGGGGTAGCTTGTTGCCCCACTGAAGCCGTCTCAGTTGATTTAATGGGAATTAGTGGAGTCTTTGCCACCAGGGAATGATGGCAGCAATTAGCAAAATTCTGCATTTGCCCCAAAACTATCAAGTCAAAACTGACCTCACTGGCTCCCTGCTTCTCCATGCTGTCACTGGGATGTGGGAGCTCTAAGTGGCAGCAGTGATGTGTAAATAGACAGTTGTTTGCTGTCTGATATAAATATGAACATTAAATAAATCTCTTTAATTATTTTATTCCTTTTTGTCCCTCTTGGTTTCAGCCCCACCTGCTTCTTTGCGCCTTTCTAAGGTTGCATCTCTTGTTTTATATTTCTCTGCGCTTCAGCGCCACGTTCCGATACGATCCTCAAGGTGGATGATCAGACTGGAGACTAGAGGGAACGGAAGCGTAGCCAAATATTCCCCATTAGCATCTTCTCATAGGAGAATCTGCTAAATATTTTGATAGCAAACCTTTGGGGGGAAAATCTCTGGTTACCAGAGGAGTCCCTGTTAGGAAGGGATCAAGTGGAAAAGCGAGCGCAGACCTCTTCTTTGTGTGTGTGTTTTCACTGTGTTGGTGTTTGCAGACGTTAACCATGCACGCATCAAAACCCTGCAGCACTGGAGGGAATTTTACTCGCCCCTTGATAATTTGCTGGAATTTCGCCTGCCCAGATTTGCATTTGGATGTAAGGCAGGGAAAAAAAAGCTCTCAGATGAAGAAACTCGACCATGAAACGTAACGATGGGGTTCCCCGTATCAGCCAGAGTCTCTCCCCTTTGATCTGGGGAACCGAGGGCGCTGGTGGGTTTGTTTCTTGAGGGCTGATGTCCCTCGTATTTCTTCTGTGCCCGAAGATGGGGGTTGCTTTCCTCTCCTGCTCCCCAGAAGCTGAAATCGGCACGATCGGCTGTGTGCCGCAGGCAGGGGAGCAAAACAGGCAACGGGATACATGTGGCAGCAGCATCAGCCCCTCAGCAGACAGGCATCAGGCTGTCGGTTGTGCCGTGCCTTGCTGCTGTCCCCTCTGGTCAACCAGCACCCTTGATAAAAATCCCAGGGGTTTTAATTTATTGGTGGTTAAGCAACTCCGGAATAAAATTTGCTCCAATTTACTATGATCTTATTTTTAACATAAATTTAACTGGCATAATTCTCAATAACCTCACTAGATTACTTTAATGAATCTTCCCTTTTACTCCATTAAGAAAAATCTGCGCTCTTTTACCCTGCGCTTCCCTAATTTCCCAAACCGCTTAAAGCGAAAAGTTCCCTGTGGGTGCACGCTCCAGGCCCTGCAAGCTATGGCAGTGCCGGGCTAAGCAGGCCTGGGATTTAAATCCATAGGGTTGGGATTTAAATGCCCATGGTTTGGCAACCCGTGCGCAGCAGGGTATTTTCGTGAGCGTGAAGCCAAACGTGATTTCAGTCTCTGCAAGAAGGGATGCTCGTGGCTGCTGCCCTCTAAAGTTAGTGCATGCAGGGCGGAGGTTGTTGGTGGGGTTTTAGCATTTCTAGTATTTATTTGGGTTTTTTTTTTGTCCCGCAGGGAACGGCGAGCTGAGCAACAAGGAGTTCGTTGCCATAATGAAGCAGCGCCTTATGAGAGGCTTGGAGAAGCCCAAGGACATGGGCTTCACGCGGCTCATGCGGGCGATGTGGAAATGTGCCCAGGAGACGGCGTGGGACTTCACCATGCCCAAGCAGTAGCGGGGTCGGGGGGGGGGGAGCGCCCGGCTTCCCCGTCTCAGCCCTGCCACCAGCCCCGCTGCGGTGGCCACCAGGCTCCGGCGAGCCCAGACTGTTTAATAACAGGAGATTCATGCAAATCAAAGTTAGAAATCAAAGCCTGTTGTATTTGCAGCTTCTGCTTGCCGCTGGCCCCTGAATGTTCCTGTCTCTCAGGAAAAAAACAAAACAACTTTTCTTACTGCCACCACCACTGCTTGGCAATGTGCCCTGCCTGCAGAGCTGGGCATCCAGCGAGCTGGTGGGGCTGCACCCAAAACACTTATTTAATGTTTTTACAAAATGGCACAGGGGTTATTTTAATTCTTAGATTGCACCTAAGAAAGAAGCTGTGGGCTCCCTGGATAGATGGTACCGGTGGGACCTAGGAGCAGAGGCTGGAGCAGCCAGATGCTGAGAGCACCCCAGGAGTTTGGTCAGCCAAATGCTCTGTGGGGAGTGTTATTTTTTTTAAAGGGGAGCTCTCTCCGTGGGGAATTGCTGTTCTGTACCGGGAATGGGCTGAACGATGTTATTTGCCAAGTAAAGCACTGTGTAAAGGCGTTGCCGACAACAACATGGCTCATGGCTCATCTCTTCCGCTCTGCTCCAGCTTTTCACTGGTTCTTCACCGGAGTCTGGTTGGTGAGTTCACAGAGATGGGGCTTTTTGGGAGGCAGGGGGGAATCATAGAATTACGGAATGGTTTGGGTTGGAAGGGACCTCAAAGCCCACCCAGTGCCAGCCCCTGCCCTGGGCAGGGACACCTGCCACCAGACCAGGCTGCTCCAAGCCCCCTCCAACCTGGCCTTGAACCCCTCCAGGGATGGGGCAGCCACAGCTTCTCTGGGCAACCTGGGCCAGGGGCTCACCACCTGCACAGTGAAAAATTTCTGCCTCAGATCTCACCTAAATCTCCCCTCTTCCAGTGTAAAACCGTTCCCCCTCATCCCATGGCTCCCTTCCCTGATCCAGAGTCCCTCCCCAGCTTTCCTGGAGCCCCTTTAGGGACTGGAAGGGGCTCTGAGGTCTCCCCGGAGCCTTCTCTTCTCCAGGCTGAACCCCCCCAGCTCTCTCAGCCTGTCCTCACAGCAGAGGGGCTCCAGCCCTCACAGCATCTCCGGGGCCTCCTCTGGCCCCGCTCCAACGCTCCGTGTCCTCCCTGTGCTGAGGACTCCAGGTGGAGTCTCCCCAGAGGTGGATAATCCCCTCCCTGTCCCTGCTGTGCGCGCTTTATTGACGTTTTTCGGAGCAGGAAGGCCAACGGCGCTGGAAGAGCCATCTCTCGGCCGCCATCTTGTCTGTCCGTCCCCCGTCCCACCCCGGCGGCCCCGCCTCGCCCGTGACGCCATCAAGCCGCCCGCGACGCCATCGCTCGGCGCGCGGCCCTGCCCCGCCCCGGCCGCCGCCATGGAGTCGAACAGGGACGAGGCGGAGCGGTGCATCGGTATCGCGCTGGCCGCCGCCAAGGCCAACCAGCCCGACAAGGCCCGCCGCTTCCTGGAGAAGGCGCAGCGGCTCTACCCCTCGCCGCGGATCCGTGGTGAGCGCCGGGACGGGGCGAGGGGGGAGCGGCGGGGACCGGGCGGGGGGGGGGACCGGGCGAGCGGGGCCTGCGCCGCCGCCGCTGACCCCGCACCGCGCCTGCGCCGGGCCGCGGGGCCGGCCGGGAAGGCGAGTCCGCCATGAGGGGATCTGCCGCGGCCCGGCCGCTGGGCAGCCGCGGGCGCGGCTCGCGGGGCCGTTTTGAGGCTTACCCGCTCCGGTGTGTGGCTGTTTGTGCTTCTGCAAAGTTACCGAGTAGGAAAAGGGGGTTTTCGGAGGGAAAATGGATGGATGGAGAGCGGTCCTGACGAGAAGGGCGTGGGGTGTCGGTGGGTGAGAAGTTCAACAGGAGCCGGCAATGTGCGCTGGCAGCCCAGAAACCCCCCGCACCCTGGGCTGCATCCCCAGCAGCGTGGGCAGCAGGGCAAGGGGGGGGATCCTGCCCCTCTGCTCCGCTCTGGGGAGACCCCCCTGCAGTGCTGCCTCCAGCTCTGGGGCACCAACAGCAGAAGGACACGGAGCTGTTGGAGCGGGGCCAGAGGAGGCCCCGGAGATGCTGTGAGGGCTGGAGCCCCTCTGCTGTGAGGACAGGCTGAGAGAGCTGGGGGGTTCAGCCTGGAGAAGAGAAGGCTCCAGGGAGACCTCAGAGCCCCTTCCCGTCCCTAAAGGGGCTCCAGGAAAGCTGGGGAGGGACTCTGGATCAGGGAGGGGAGCCATGGGACGAGGGGGAACGGTTTTACACTGGAAGAGGGGAGATTTAGCTGAGATCTGAGGCAGAAATTGTTTGCTGCGAGGGTGGTGAGCCCCTGGCCCAGGTTGCCCAGAGAAGCTGTGGCTGCCCCATCCCTGGAGGTGTTCAAGGCCAGGTTGGAGGGGGCTTGGAGCAGCCTGGTCTGGTGGGAGGTGTCCCTGCCCAGGGCAGGGAGTGGAACAAGATGATCTTTGAGGTGCCTTCCAACCCAAACCATTCTGTGATTGTATGAAAAAGTGTGGTGTGGCAGATGGAAAGGTGCAGTGCCCTTCCTGAGGAGCTCAGAGAAGCAGATCTGGGTGACAACAAGCACCAGGTTGCAAGGTAAAGCAGTTGTGTTTTGCCTTAATCCTGTGGCCTGGGACAGCCAGAATAAAAGGGGGGATACGTACTGTTAGAGGACTGGAGCGTAAGGGGTGGAAAGCAGAGGAAAGTGGGGTAGGAGGGCAGGTTAATGTTAAATACAGCGTGCAAATTTATAACCAGACTCAACCATGTTACCAGTACAGGTTTCACGTCCGAGCTGCTATCCAAGGACCCTTTGCTTGATGTCCTACTGGTTTCTTGCCCATGCGCTTTGGGTCCGTAGTTGGGAAATGTTGCTGAAGTTCCCACACTTACACTGTGGTCAGTGAGTCTTCATGTAGTTCGTGTGCCCCTACGAAATCTCTCTCTCATGAGTTACGCTGGGTTTGGCAACGATCAGCGATGTGGACCTTGCGCAGCCAGCGCTTCAAACTCTGACCCTGGCTGGATCCTATAGGTGGCCTCGCAGGATCAGCAAAGGGTTTTGCAAGGGGATTTCAGCAAAAATCTTCTCCTATGTAAACGCAGCTGGGCCTGCTGGTGTAGGGGAAGTCCCACTGGTCGCCTTTAAGCGGGAGTTTTGGAAAAATTAACAAAAGTTCAACAAATGTTCGTTAATAAGTGAGGAAAAGTGATCCGTTGCACATGCTTGGTGGGGAGCTGATCTGGTAGAACTGAAAACTAATCCAGCAGTCTCTGCTTCAGTAGCTTATGAATTTGCCCAGTGCTGTGACTGCACAGAGGACCAGCGTGGCTTCGGGATGTAGAAGGGATAGAACTGGGGCTGTAGAGCAAAACAAGACTGAACTGTGACTGTACGTGGACTTCGGTGGTTGGTTTTGGGAACTACACTACCAAAAATCTCTTGGCAAGCTGTAGGGAACTGAGCCCAAAACAGCAAGAGTGGGGTGGGTAGAAGGACTGCCTCGTAAAATGAGGCTTAAAAGTGCTGGTGGTTTTCTCTAGGTTTGGAAGAAACAAAAGCAAAGACTACAGTTTTGTGAACACTCTAGTAGCGTAAATACTAGTGAGGGAAGGACTTGTATTTCTGAAAGCTGAAATGCGTGAAGCCCCCAGACTCGAAAGCTCATCCAGAGAGTTACTACTCGTTAGCCCCGCTGTCATTTTTATCCTTTATCCTGTAACAATTGCCTCTATTGGCTGTTGGATTACTGAGCGGTTTTTTCTTGTCCCCGCAAGCTCTGTGGGGCAGATAGGATATCTTGGCTCATCTCTTGGCCTGCAAGCATTGTTTGCACTTGCATAAAGAACGTGATACCCCCGTAGTGCAAGGTCTGTAACATGCAATCTGCAGGAGGAGATGAAACGTCGTTCTAGGCTCTAGGTAAAGGACTGCAAGCTCGTCAAGTTACTGATGCCTTTGTAAATAACATTGTCTGGTTTTAATCGTATTATGTGTGTGTATTCTTTTTAATGGGATGCAATTTATAAAATGCAGGCGTGAAGGGATCAGTCTGATATTTGATTTAAAAAAAAAAGACAAAAATAGTTTAAAAAGATGGCGCTATCCAGCTGCCGGGGAAATGCATGCTGGAAAGATACTTCTGTGCTTGGAGGAGCCTTATTTGGTTTCACGGTGTTGTCACCTGTGTGGTTGGGCCAGGCCTGAATGTTTGTCCCCTCTTGGCTGAAAAGGATGGAGGACAGTGTCTGAGCCTTGCAAGGAGGAGGCGAGAGTTCGCAGCAGCCTACCCAATACGCACGCACACCCCACTTAAGAAAAGGGAAATTGAACTTACACAATTCAGATTGGGTAATTGGGAGACAAAATGGTTTTCACAGCTTCTTCTGCACGCATTGAATACGTAGGTAAGACAGCACAAGAGAACAAAGCACCCTTCTGACTCATGTGTTACGTATGGGTCCTTTCACACTGCCAGCTATCAGTGCTGCAGTTCTGTCCCCAAAAGGGGAGTGTCCCCACGTGACTGGCATCCCACAGTATTATTTTCTAAGCTCTTTAAAGAATATGGCATTGTCACATAATTTACCCAGCACAGTAGACTCTCAAAGGCAGGAGATAAAGAAGGATAATACGCTTTATAATATGCTAGAGAATAAATGTGGAAATTCTCCACTGTTAAGGAGAGATGTGGAAAAAAAACAAGGAGAGCCCAAGGATTTGCTGCTTTGGTGATCCCCTGTGGCTCCCAGACTGTCCGGCTGGGTAGGCCTAGGTTTTGGTGGATGTTGCGTGCGTTGGGAGAAGCAGGCAGTATCTTCAGCAGTAGCCCTCACATCTGGGCAAGAAGCAGCAGGAACTCAAGGGTTCCTTGGGTGAAAAGGTGAGCGTCTTTCTGACGAAGGGTGGAGAGTCTCAAAGTGGTGGCGGAGATGCAGAGGGACCTCTTCATGGGAGAGTTGGAAGGGCAGATTGAGCTTGGTGGTCTCTTAACTTCTCTTTTTTTTTTTTGCTTTTAATCTTTTTCTCATTCCAGTTCTGCTTGAATCGCTCAACAAGAATGAGCAATCGGCCAATGGGCAGTCCCAATCCAGGGAGTCCACGAACCCCCAGTTCAAGAAAATGAGCGGAGACTTCCCATCGGCCAACGGAGAGGCTGGTGGGGAGGCCCCCAAGGGCTACACTCAGGACCAGGTGGATGCAGTGAAGAGGTGCGTGCACAGCTCTCTGTGGCTTCAACCTACAGTTTGTTTGAGTTTATCACATGATACCGGTCTGGTTTTCACAGTGCTTTGACCCATAATGAGTGATTTTTAACTGACTGGGTGTCAAAAGCATACCTAGGAGGATTTATAGCTACAGCAGTCCTGGGAGGCAGCTGGGTTGGGTCTGCGAGGGATGAGATTTTCCCCCAGAGGCATGCACGAGGGCTAGAACTGTAGGCATGTAGGCCTCTTCTTGGCTGAGGTCCAAAGAGGCCTTTTGGATGTGTTCATCTCATGGACTTCACGCTAATGTTTGCTTTAGTGTTATTCAGTAATGCTGTGAAAAAACCCACGTGCTCCTGAGATCCCGTAGGTGGAAGTCATGGCTCATAGCTTGCAGTCAGCAGCCCTCCTCCTCTAAGCTTTGGTCTAGTAGCAAGTGACAGGACACATTGGTGTCCTTCTCTCATAATGATGCTCTGCTCGTGGTCTCTTTTAGAGCCCAATAAAGTAGAAATCCACCGCAGGACGCTTCGCTCTGTTAGCACGATACAATTCTAAAGCTCCTGCTGGCAAGTCCCAGGACATGTTTATCCAGTCACCTGTTTTCCCAACCCTCTTCTAAGCTGTTCTTTATTCCTTTCTACCATGTGTAAATACTGGAAGCTGAAGGTCTGAACTGCAGGCACAGTCACTTGGTAAACTTTGTTTAAGGTTATGGGCATGTTCGGAATTGCGCAAGAGCCACCATGGCTCACGGACTTATGGGGATGCTTGTTACGTCATCCATTTCTCCAAAAACCCAGCCTGCTGTATTCTGCCTCATCGAAGTCACGTGAGAAGGAGAAACCATCAGTGGGCTGCGAGCATACCCGTAATGAGCTGGGCTGCGCACATAGGCCTGGGCGGCTCCCTCTTTCTTCCTCTAGAATTCAGCTGATGTTATTTTTAGATCTGTGAATTAACTGAGTGTGAGGAGACGGGGGGGGGGAAGTCAATAGCCCAGCTATCCTTCAGATCCCAGCCTGCCGTTTGTAGTCCTTCCCAAATAGCCTCCAAAACGTGAGCATGATGTATCTGAAGTTTATTTGCCGATGGCATTCTTCAGTGGGTGATATCACTGCCTCAGGAGAGGCCCTTCTACCTCTACTGGCTTGACTTGTTCTGTGAGCGTGTTTGTGCGCTAGTAATGCAGGCATGGTGGTAATGAGTCTGTGAAAAAAATTGGGTCACCCTCTGAGGAATTAGAGATGAGTAAACCAGAGTTCACTGAACAACATCGATCGAAACTGTGGTGCGTGAGGTGTTGCAGAGTAGACGTATTCAATGCAAAGTGATGGTTTTTGACAGCTGAAACTTAACTCTGCGTGTTTTCTCCCCTCTCTACTGGCAGGGTAAAGCAATGCAAAGATTACTATGAAATTCTGGGAGTAAACAGAGAAGCTTCTGATGAGGACCTGAAAAAGGCTTACCGGAAACTTGCACTGAAATTTCACCCAGATAAGAACCATGCACCAGGGGCTACAGAGGCGTTTAAAGGTAAAGAACATCTCCAACTTTGATTTGCCCGCAACTGTCAGGTGACGGTGCTGAGTTGGGCTAGCAAGGACTCTTAAAAACAACCTTATGAGTCAGGTAGAGTGAAATAAAGCTTCTCTTAGTAAGTTGTATCTCTTCTTCTGAGCTGGTTTTATTAGGAACAAAGTATGCTCTATGCTTAAAATAATAAATCCAGGGTGGCGTGGTTAGGCTTCACCTCTGCTAGTGGGACAAGGAGAAGCCTTCCTTCCTTTTCTCCTAGCACCCCTTCCTGTCTGTTGCTCCGGCCTCCTGCCATGCTGCTCAGGAGGAAATTCCCTCCGAATGTTAACCATCCTGGGTTTTTTGGAGGGATGCAGGAGCATTCACCTAGCAGGGAGAAGCTCCACGTCCTGCAGCCGTCCAGCACGGGGCAGGTGCTAGGGTGCACCCCGTCTACACACAAATCCAGTGGAGACCCAGTAAGTTGTGCAGCACCAAAGGCAGACGTTGTGTTCACAAATCCCTTGAGAGAAATGTGGCTGGGCAGCCCAATGGCAGGGAACTCATCTTCTTCAGAACTGGTATTCAGACTCTTCCGCTAATTGAGCATTTCAGGCAGCCAGTAAGCCTTCAGGTTTCTAAGCAAGCACTCAGCACCTGGCTGTTGTGAAAGGCTGTGGATGGAATTGGTGGATAGAAACCCTGGGTGAAAATTTCTAGGGCAAAACTGCACCAGCCATACAACTGAGCCCAGCCAGAACTCAAAAAAAGGTCAGCGGGAGCTTCAGTTCTGCTATAAAGAGTCCAATTCTCAGGGCCTCTCTACAAATGCAGCAGGGATGTTTCCTGGGTGATGATACACCTTAAAACTGGAGTCATTTTCCAAGAGAAATGCTATTGCTTGGAACATACAACCCCATTTTCCCTTGCAAGCTGTGACAGTTTGATTATTATCATTGAGCTAAAGGCAGAACTTGATGTCAGTTGTACAGCACGGGTTTTGCAGTGTTTAAGCCATTTGAATAGTCTGGCCTGATTCTGGCCATCTTGGGTGTGAAACGTGTGAGACTTCTGCTGGAGCAGGGAGCAAGGCTAGCCTGGTGTGAGTGTATCGATACACCATTTGGATAAGCTTCTAGTAGACATGAATTCAGCAGTAAAAGTCTTATGTAAGGTTTGTTCAAGTCTTTTAAGACTTAAATCCATAACTGATAAGTGTATTGCTGTTAGCAAATAACGAGCTGACCCTCGGCTACTTGGGAGAGCCTTTTTTAGTATGGGGGCCAGATTAAAGAGCGAGCATTTGCAGATGTCTAGCTACGCCGCACATGCAGTAAGCCGCTGTTCGATAGTTTATCCTTCAATCCTTGCCAAGTGGCGAAAGGCAGGTTTCTTCACCCATAATCTTAGATAATGATGTTTGCCAAAGGCTTTGACAAGAGTTACGTGCCAGAAGTCGTGAGTTAAGCAAGGTGCCCTTTATCCTCGGCTGCAGAGCTATCTGCTCTGAGGTTATCTCTCCTCCAGGCCTTGCCTTGTTGGCTCCCCTGTCCTTCAGCCCCCCCGAGCTGAGCTCCTAGTCTGCACAGCTCGCTGATGTCCAGCTGTTTGGTTCCAGAAGGTGAAGGGGGAAACGTGCACTGCTGTGTGGATTTTAGTTAATTTTTTCTTACATTGATGTATTAGCTGAAGTCTTGGCATTCGTCTTCCCAGTGACAGCTGATAAAGCGTTACGTCTTGTCCTGAGACCTTGTCTCAGGCTGTAGTTGCAGTTGGCTGCAGTTTGTCTTGTAGCAGATTTGCATCACTGCCTTTGGCTGACGTTGGGAAAAGAGCTGAACCTGGCTACTTTGAGCTAAAATTCTGATCTGGAATGAGGTGTTTCTTGGGCTTTGTCAGCAGAAAGTCAGACAACGAACAAAACCCTGAACCGTTCCATTTTCCTTGCTTAATCACACAGTTTGAAAGAACAAGCTAATAGCCGAGAGTCAGTCCTTGTCGTCCGGCTCTCTTGCCTGGCTGTAGAAATGTTTGCTCTGTGCACACTAATTATAACCAAGAAGGAGAACATGCATATTGACATTACATCCTTCACTCTCCAAACTGCTAGTCCAAGAAGAAACCGTACACCTCCATCTGAGTACAGGGAAAAAGTTGAATCTTGGAGTTAATCTCCTCCAAAGGGCATGTATTTTTCTTTTCTGTCACTTCCACCCCTGTCTCGTATATACCAGGCAACTACTGCCATGAACACTTTTGCCTCCTTGCGACACAGGGAGGGGAGAGGATGGGCTCTGCAGTCACGTAGGGAGGCTCTTGGGTGGGTTGGTACAGAGGGGAAGTGGTGAGCTGGAACGTGTCGAGAGAGAAGTACAGAAATAGAGGAGGGTGGCAGGCAGACGTTCTGGTAGAAAAGCTCAAATGTGCTGAGGTCGGAAGCAGAGTGACCTGGGGAACTGCGGCAGGGCTTTAGTTCCAGTACATTTCCAGCATCACAGGCATTCGTTAACAGCCTTTGTAATTACACACCTTACTTCTGGCATCTGGAAATTTTGAAATTTATAGCTAACAGACACAACTTCTGGCCAGCATTTCCTTTCTAACTTTTATGGAAGGTTTTAGAGTCTCTTTCAGTGGTCTAGCCCGTATTTAAATTATTTGCAGTTCTGGTTTTAGGCTATGACATTGAATTCCTTAATGACACTTTTGAATAAAATTTGTCTAATAAAATTTATTTCCCTATACAGTTGCTTATGGCTGAAGGATTTGGGCATTAGTTGTTCAAAAGAAGTAAGCAGTTTAATTAAGTGAAACGTGTAGCTGCTCTACTATCAGTATTTCTTTCACAATTTGTAGTTTCATTTGGCTGAGAGGGTTTCTCTAGGGACATACACCGAATTCATACCAGTGATATCATAACTTCTTCATCTGAATTAATTAAGGCCTTTTTCATTGGGTCTCTTGGTGTGGTTTCCTTCTGCCTGTGTTTGCCAGAGGAGCGTGCCAGGTACTAGCGCTGCACCGCTGAAGTAGCCTCTTGAAAAGACGTGGGTAGCTGAGAATCTCATTTGTGTAATGAGAAAGGCAAGTCCTGGCAGTTTGCAGGGCTAGATGTATTATCTGTAGAAGAAAGAAGCTAATTGCTTCCTTATTGTCCATATTTCAGCCATTGGTAATGCGTACGCCGTATTGAGCAACCCAGAGAAGAGGAAGCAATATGACCAGTTTGGAGACGAGAAACTCAACCCTGCTCGGCACGGACACAGTCACTCAGACTTCCACCGCGGGTTTGAGGCAGACATCTCCCCCGAGGACCTCTTCAACATGTTTTTTGGTGGTGGTTTTCCTTCTAGTAAGCACGTTAAACCTTAATCTCTTGAATGGGACCCGCTCCTTTATGACAGAGCAACAATGCAGTAGTGATTTATTTGGCCATGCAAGGATTGCTGAGTTTGGTGAGAGTTCTCCTTCACACATGACCCAAACACCTAGAGTTTTCTAAATTGTTCAGCCGGGTTCTTGGAGAACTCAGCATCCAGCAGGTAATGCCATCAGAGCTGGACTTCTCCCCAACTTCAGGTATTTGTTTGCATGCTGGCAACATGAGCTGTTATTAAGTTGGGTTGAATGTTAGAATAAAAAATTCCTTTTTTTAAGGCTAGTTGTAAAAATAATCCTATTTTGAAGAAGTCTTTTCTGCCCGATGGTTTTAGAAGTTAAATCTTCTCATCAGAACAAACTATGGTAACGCCTGGGCCTTGTTCTTGATCTGTATTTGCTCTGCCATGCAGCTGAAGCGGTTTCTCCGAGATCAGTGTCCACTTCCTTCTTTCCACTATGTCAGCTGTAAAAACCAGGAAAGTGTTATTTCTAGAGCATAACTTAAACCTCTTGAATTGAAAATTAAATCTGTATCCTGTCTGTCCATCATGGTTTGGGTAGCAGGAAAGAACCTGCCTTCACTTGATGAGTTCTGATCAAAAAGACACAGATTTAATATAAGGATAAAGGTATTTTAGGAACACTCCCTTGAATTTGCTCTATTCATATTTAGCTGGCAGTGGAGGCAGTGGTTATTTGACCTCCGTGGACCAACTTGGAAAAATAAATATTTTTGTTCCAGTTGAGAAGATTTACTCTGGTAGTAATTGGTTTTCATCTATAGTGAATTCAATTAGAAGCGAGGAGGCCTGTACAAAGTATTCTCTCTACATAGCTGACGCTGCATTGGGCAGGAGGTTGGACCTCCTGAGGTCACTTCCAACCTGAATTTTCATGTGATCCTACAAAATCCTGTGGATGGATTTCTGTGTCCACCACCAGTTCTCTTTCAGACAAATCTGCTCAGTACACCTTAGGAATACTCTTTTTTTCAGATGTGACTTATATAGCTCATTTTGTAAATATTGCCTTCAGATGATAAGTAGATTTTATGATATTTTTTTTTTTTTTTATTAATTCTTCTGTCAGTCTCTTGTGGAGTCCCATATCCACTTTGCGCTAAAGCTGGAGCCATCTCTGTCAGGACAGCGTGATGGAGTGGGTTGAGTCAGGGGCTTCGGCTGTATTCTGACAATGTTCGAAGTTAAAATTCCTGATTTTGCTGTTGTCAGCACCCAGTCTGCTTTTTCCTACTGTGTTTTCATTGGTGAGGCTGACGTGGAACACGGCTGCCTTTTGTGGTTCCTTCCTGACCAGCCAGCACCATCTTACATATACTCTGACTTTTGTATAACAGTTTTCTTTTGCCTATAGGTAACGTTCACGTATACAGCAATGGCAGGATGCGGTATACCTACCATCAGAGGCAGGACAGACGAGAACATCAGGGTGACGTAAGTGGAGAAGAGGCGGGGGGCTGGGAGTCTAAAGGTTTTCCTGAGACACGAATTGTGAGCTAGTTGGCGTGGCTGTCTTGTGAAACAGTCCTGCTTGTTTCCCCCTCCCTCCACCCTCAAACAGAAAGCTGGAGTCGTGGGAAGTGAGCTGCCTTCAGAATTTGCACCAAGTTGCGGTTAATGTACTGGTGGTTGTTCTCCCAGGACTCCCATAGCTGTTGTCCAGTGGGAAAAATGCTGGTGTGTCTTTGAAACAGTGCTGCCTTGAAATAAGATTGCACGACTAAAGCGTACCTGTCTTTACCGCAGAATAAGCATTTCCTTTCTGATTTAATTCTGTAATTTCGAAAGATAAACACACTTTTCAGATAATACGGATACTCGTGGCTCCTCCCAACGTGAACTCATTCTCTCTTTCATTCCAATATTGAAGATGAAGTGTTTCTAATTTGTGATGCCTAATTAGCAGAGGGAGACATTTTATAGCATGAGCTATTTTTATGTTTTCCCATCACAGAAAATCTAAGTCTGTCTCCAGCCGTCCAAGCCCTCTGGTCTAGAGAAGCGAGAATGAGGGACTTAGTATTTAAGAGACCAGGCTTATGTACAGAAGATTACTATTTTCTGGGGATAGCTAATTATATTTAAAAAAAACAAACCCAAACCCACAACCAGACAAACAACAAGAACTTCCTGAGTATTTTTTCTCAAGCTTAAAGGGGAAAGTGTATTCTGCTACAACTGGAGGGAGCTCAGGGGATGAGGTAGAGAGGGAGTTACTTTCCTGTGACACTGAAGAGAGGGGAGAAGGCTTTCCCATAAAACTGGTTCTGCTCACCAGCAGAAGCAGGACAGAAACCAGATGTGCTCTAGAAAAACAAAATAGGGCCGTGAGGCTTTTGAAATTCACTCACAAGGGTCCTCCCTGCCAGTCCCCTCTGTCCTTTGCCACACCCGGAGAAAGGGCAGTCAGTTGGGATCTTCGGAGTCACACTGCCCTTTCTGGAGGGGTACACTGGGCTGCCGGGTTCCCCCCAGTTATTTTGGGGAACCTCCTAGGCCAAATGCCTGCAAAAAGCAGGAGAACCAAGGCTGTGTTAGGGCTGTGAGGGAGGGAAGAGCAATGCTCTGGGATCCTTGTGTGCAAGTGTATGGGTGGCACTCCACTGTGTGTTTCTGTTCCTTCAGGGTGGCCTTGGGTTGTTTGTCCAGCTGATGCCTATCCTCATCCTGATCATTGTGTCTGCTCTCAGCCAGATGATGGTCTCCAGCCCACCCTACAGTTTGAGCCAGAGGCCGTTAGTACCCATTACTCTAACACTTATCCAGCTTGGGGAGGGGGCTGGGTTCTGGAGGGCAGGGTGGCATGACGGGGTAGGGATTTAGGCTCTCTGTTTTTCCTGTCTTTTTTATTGTCTTTGCTTTGTCTCATCACACCGTTGCTCTCGCTGCCAGATGTCTCGCACATCAGTGAAGGCCTCCCGGTTCTCAAACAGCTCTTGAGGTGGAAGGTGTGGGGAAGGTTGGAGGGCGCTCACTTGGCTTAGGGGAGGATGTTCTTTGACAGGGACCTTCTGCAGCCCGTACCCACGTCTGGGAGGGTCTGTCCTAGAAAGGGACAGATGAAATGACTTTGAGAGACTGTAGCACAGCATCGAGATCCCATATGCAGAATGAATTGAGATGGAGAGTTAAACTAAGGTGTGAAAAAAAGCCAGGTCTGTTCTTCATGAAGGCCTCAGTTTATGCCTAGTACAAAGCAACAGAGGAAAAGAAGTAGGAATAAAAGACACTCCTAGAGAAATCCCCTATTTTTGAACTCTAACCTTGCCATGACATAGCTCTGGCCAGACCTATACTATGCGAAAGTGAAGCTGTTTCATTCTAGATCCTGCGGAAATGCCCCGATCTGCTCACTTGGCTGATGAATGATAGGAGTCTCTATTTTTACTCCCTTTGCAGTGCCAACAAAGAATGGGAAAACAGGCTTGATTTCTGGGTGCTTGCATCATTCTTGGCAAAAGCTTAGTGTATTTTCAGTGGAAGTTCCTTATTTGTATTTAAAGAAGGTAAATTTGGTTACAGCCAGTGGGCCCTGTTTAGTTTCACAGGTGACAATGTTTGCCATTGATGATGTTAAATCCTATAAAACCCAGCTTAGCTTTCGGTTTGAAGGTAAAGGCTATGACATTAGTGCTCGGAACCAAAAAATGGAGCTGTTTTGAAGAGGGCACAGTTAAGGGTTGTTCCGAGAGGCTAAAGATTGTTGAGATGTGATTTCTACAGTTGATACTAGGAGCATAAAATTAAGCATTGTATATGTATACCAGTTTGTTTAATGCTGGTGAAGAGGCAGTTTATGGGGCGAGAAGATGATCAGTGGAGGGCAGCTTTTAAGTGGGCAAGGATTTGCTTCCAGCCTTGTCGGTTGTCAGCCATCCCTGAGTCCCAGGTGTTTCTCTGCTGCTTGGTTCCCTGTTCCCTGTGCTGTCCCTGTCCCTGCGTGCTCAGGTGGCAACCAGCAAGCCCATTTCCAAGTTTGGATTTGGACAGGAGCGGCAAATGAGCTGCTCCAGTCCTCAGTCATCCTTCCTGAGTGACCAAGGCACTTGAAATTAAATTGGCTCAGGAGCAAAAGGCATTCTGTGCCGGCAGGCGGTGCTGCTCGCTCACGCAGGCAGCCGGGCCCTTTTGCTGCCTGCTGTAAAGGGAAATGCTGTGCTTGGCTGTCGTTTGGCAGAAAGCTGGAGCTCGCTGCGCTAAACGCAGCGAGCAGGAGGCGAGAAGCTATTGAACACGGAGATTTTAGTGCCACTTCTTGAAGGTGGAGCTGTCACTGAGAAAGACAGAGTCCTAAAGAACCATTTGTCGCTCCATTGCCTTTGTAAATCTCTTCCAAAAACGAGCTTTCTGATGAAAGACCTGTCTAGTTTTGGGCCTTTCTGCGCCACCCTGCTCTTCAGTAACACCTCATCGAGTTTGCGTGACTTAATTGCACGTCTGACTTGGTGGTGGCAGGTTTCTTGTGCCGTGTCCTGCCCTTATTTTCATGCTTTATGCTCAAGCGTGCTGCTGAAGCCCTGCGAGCTTAAATACTCCTCCTTTGAGGGCACACTCTGTAGCCTCCATAGTTCATCTTTATAGAGAAGAGGAACAGGAACTTTGAGAGAGCTTAGGGCTCTGTCTTGACAGGTAAAATAGTGAGCTGAGCTTCTTCCAGACCGCCTCTCTGCCAGCAGGCACTGCCGGAGATGCGTTAGCCTTTGTCTCCAAAAATGCCAAGAGACATTTTGGTCACGTTCAGGCTATCTGGGTACCCACCACTCGTCCCTGAGTGCTGGGCCTTGATGAAACGTGCAGGAGTCTTTGAATCACTCCTGTAAACCCTGATAACAGACTGAAGGGCGAGCCGGATGAGTTAATGTATATACCTGGCTTAAGAATCAGGCTCACTTTTAATGTAGCAGACAGCTGGTATTTATTATGGGAAACTTTGGGCACGTCTCCAGATGGAGCTGTTCCTGACGAATCCAGCGTTCGGGCACAGGTCCTGTGTTACAGCTTGCAAACACGCCCTAGTGAGTATCTCTGGGTTTGCTGGAGTGTTGGGGAAAATAAGTACAGGGCTCTGTCTGAAATGCAAATCCGCGGGGGTAGGGTAAGAAGAGATTTCCTTCTAGAAAGTGCTTTCTGTGCTAGTCGGTGCAGGCTCGAGCGCAGAGCAGGGCTAATTTTGTTCGTGCAGCGACAGTGTTCGTTGCAGCACGTGATGTGGTAGAGGAAGCTGACGCTCGTGGGGTTAGCAGATATCTCAGCAGAGAGGATTGGGTTCGACCTCCGGGCAGCCTTGCTGAGCGAGGGGGGGTTGCTGGGGACCTGTGACAGCCAGCCCCTGCTTTGTCCTCACCTCGGTGCTGCTCCTGCGCCACCGTTCTGCCTTGCTGGCTGCTCTCACCCTGCACAGCGCAGGCGAGCTCTGTAACCATCCTTGTGGCTCGCCGACAAAAACAGATGATGGTGTCATCAGCAAGGAAATTGCAGAGAGATTTAATTAGTGCTGAAAAATCTAATGAACCACTTGATTTTAAGTGGGTTTAGGCCTTGGGCAATCTGCCTCAGAGTTATGTCTGTATTCAGAGCTCTGCCCACCTAGCTAGAGGCCTGGCAGGTTTTCTTTCCCTGTGTTGGCGTTTCACTTCCACCAGAAATGCTTCTCCTTTCCAAACCTTCAAGTCTGTGGATGCATAGGAGTGATGTATGTTTTCAGCAGTTCGTTATCGTGGCATGTTGTGCATTATAAAGAGCTGGGAGCTTTTTGCTCTGCCCTTGCAGCATGTCCTACACCGTTCTGACTCTTCTCCCTGAACTAGGTCTGTGGGGCACATACACAGGAGAGTGACAGAGCACTTGAAAGTCACCTATTATGTATCCGAGAACTTTGCAGATGAATACACGGGCACAAACCTGAAAAACGTGGAAAGGAGCGTGGAGGACGACTATATCGCAAACCTTCGAAATAACTGCTGGAAAGAGAAGCAGCAGAGTGAGTAGCATGGGGTCAGGAGCGGAGGGTCTTGGCTGCTGCGTGAGGTCAGCTTCGGAAAGGTCTTTTACTGGGGACAGAGTTATGCTAAAGTTACACTTTAACACGGTGCGAGCACATTTCCTATGTTGTTTTTTTTTCTATCTATGACTTTGTGACAAATCCAGCATGTGGGGTTTTTTGTTTTGTTTTTCAGTGCTGCTGTAGAACTGGTCAGACAGGAGTTGTGCCCTGCAGGTTCCCTGCCCTGTCAGTAGGATATCTCTGTTTTCCAGTGCGGGGGAGGGGGGGAAGGTTGCAGCCATCTCATTCTCAGGAGGCCCCCAACAGCTCCATGTAATATTTTAGTTGTTCAAGGACTGTGTCTGAAAGTCTCTGCCTGTGGTGTCCTCCATCCCGCATCCCATCCCTGCTGAGAAGGCTGCGGTGGCAGCAGTGACATCACCTTGCTGGAGGCACACAGGGTTTGGAGGGACGGCTACCAAACCAGACAGCGTGAGAGATGGGCTGGCCACCAGAGTGTGCCGAGGGCAGCAAACTGTTTGCCAAGGTCCAGAGGTGACCTGACTTCTCTGCCCGCCCCTTCTCAGCAGGTGATGATCACAGCTCTTGGGGCAGGGTAGGATTTGAGCGCCTGGGATGCAGGAGGGGCTGTTTGAGCCCCCAGTGGTGCCACATGAGGTCGATGCACCAACTTCTGCGTTTCTTCTTGCCCGTGCTGCTGGGGTAACCTTTGTGTAGGCTGCCTTGTGTACCTCCTGGGACTAGAAGCAGGTCCCTTCAGGTTCCTAAGGCTTTCCCTAGGATGGATGAGCTGTCAGCAGAAGTTACACCCATCCTGTCCTAAAGGACACAGGGCATTTCCTCAGCCTCATCCTGTGCCTCATCTCGCCTTGGAGGACTTGAGGTGCCTCCTGTTCCCAGCAGAGCCCGTGGTGGGACGAGCCTGGTGGGTGGGTCTCTTTCCGCATCATGTAATGCTGGGCTTTTCCCTTTGCAGAGGAAGGCTTGTTGTACCGGGCGCGCTACTTCGGAGACTCGGATCTGTACCAGCGAGCACAGAAGATGGGCACCCCCAGCTGTAGCAGACTGTCAGACGTTCAAGCCTCCCTGCACGGATAGTCACCGCCTGCCCACTCAGCAGAGGTCTAAGTACGAGCTGGTGATTCTTCCCCTGGCAGCGGAGCAGGGCACGATAGTGCTTTTCATACTTACTTAAATCTCTGTTTGAGACACAGACCTTCGCGAGTCTCCTCTGGATGTACACACGGTGCCGGGGGGGAGCACCCGCCCTGCGCCAAGCGTACACTCGTTAATCGGGAAATTGATTTTGTTTCCTTTGCATGTCGGCACCCTCGGCTCTCTCCAAGCTCCCTGTTTTCCCTGGCACTGTCGGTGTTGGGTCTCTAGGAACAGAGCAAAAGCCCCAGGCGTGTTGGCGTCTCAGCTGAGGTCTTGTCAACTGTGCATTCGAAACAGCGGCCACGTGCGCGTCGGCTGGTTAGAAGTTTTTTACTGGCCATGACAGCCAGCTGCCACGTTTTAATGATTTTTTTTTTGGTTGCTTTATTGTCTGTTTTACTGAAAAAGCTGTTATCCCCTGGCACTTGAAGCAATACGATGACAGGGAATGGATTCCTACCAAACAGATGTTTCTTGCCCCCCCCGTTGCCTTCCCCTGATACTCAAGGAGAGCAAAGCAAGTGGCCAGAGTTCACAGCAGGTTGTAGAAGTATCTTACTGTGTTAAGCTGGGAATCAAAGTAAAAACAGCTGAGGGAGAGTCTGCAAGACTCGGGTATTGGAGAGCTTGGATTAAGGTGAGCCTCAGGTAGCAGGCGTGAGACCAGGTGTGCTGGGTCATGGGAGAGCTGTGCGAAAATAATGGGAAAAAAAATTGGCATTGAGTTTGGAGTCCTTTTTCTGCTTAATTTTCCGGGCTGGTTTCACCTCCCACATGCTGCTGGGTTGGCCGTAAAACATACAGGTTCCCCCTACCGCAAAATGGTTTGAAAACGGTTTCTATAGAAAATAAATCAGGAGGTGAAGCTTGCACCACGTGTTAGTTGTACGGACACCATTTAGGCTTGCAAAGGCTTCTTGGGGACGTTTGACAGCCAGCTGCTTGATGTGTAGACACAAGTAAGGAGGTTTAGGAGAGGAGTTTTTGTTTGGTTTTTATTTTCCTTGGCAAAGGGAGCGCGTCTGAAAGTTTGGCCCTTAAAGCAAATCCTCCAGGTCAGGTTCGGCCTTTTTTTTTTTTGGGTGTATCCTGTTTTTGGAACCATTCTTATCTTGATACGCTCGCTCTCTTGTTTTGATAACTGCACCTCTTCTTTCATGACAGACCGGCGTTAATTGCCTGATTTTCTTTAATTCTCTCTCTGTACCCATCATCTGAAAAGAGAGCTGCTCTTAGGCAGAGGGCCTGCTGCGGATTGAAATAATGCGACTGAAAAAGCTGCTGCCTGTGATGGGCTGGGGGGAAGGAAGGGGGAGGGACAGTGACGTGCGATTGTCCGGAGACTGACACCACTACCGCTTTTATTCCCAGACTCTTGAAATGCCTGAAGACTTTTGGTGAAGTGCAGTGAGCCGAGGTGACAGACTTGATTATTTAAAAGAATCAAACTGTATATTAAAAATGGAATTGGGAGAATTAGCAACGCACAACTGCCCTCTTTCTTCTCTCTGCCTGTCTGCGCCGTTGGACCGACGTCTCGGGCAGCGATTCGGACAGGAAATCAAGCTGCTCATATTCCTCCTTCCCTTCTGACGCCACTAAGGGTGTGACAGTCTCGTTGCTCCTGGGATCTCACAGCCCTGAGAACAGATGCGTAGAGTGTGAAATAACACAAACTAATTGCAAAAGCCATGACGAAGGAGACCCTTCTCGACCGTGCAGGTCACTGCCGACGCAGAGAGAAATTGGACGATTTGGTGATAACAGAAAACTTTTAAAAAAAAAGAAGAAAAGAAAATATAATCTATTTAGAATTAATTTATAGCTGTATATATGTTGTACTTTTAAACTATGCAGGGGTTCGATGATTAAATTATTTTGTTTTCTGCCCGGTTTGGTAAACAGGGCAGCGGGAAGTCTCTTCCCGGGGTGTCTCGCTCTGCAGCGCTTTCCTGCCTGACACACTAAAACCAGAATCACTTCGCAGTTACTGTACTTCACTTTCTGAGGGACGGTGGCGTTCTGCGGCTTGGGATGTTGATACCCGCCTTTTGGGTTTTAATAAAAGCAATTCCAAACCTGTAGGGGATTAACAAAGAAATGGGGGAAACTGGTGCGGATCTGTGGGGCAGTTTTGCAGCGTTGGCAGAAGCTGTGGTGGGTCAGCTGAGCCCCAGCGTCGCACTCGGTGATGGGAAGGATTGTCCTGGATGGTTTTTGCTCATCAGTTCGCTGGGATTATTTGTGCATGTAACTTCTTTTTTTTTTTTTTGCAGAGTCTGCTTGAATTCTGCCTCGTAATCGGCGTGCGCTCTGTAAAGAGGGCTTTCCACCAGCCCATCTCCCTTTGTTGGGGTTTTTGGTGTGTGTCCTACACTTGGGATTCCTCCCCCCCCCCCAGCACTCCCCTTTCCAACGTCGCCATGGCCTTGACGCCCTGTTTCTAACGTTTCCTAGAGCAGACCTGTCAAATACTGCTAGTTCATGAGAAACGGAGCTTTCTATTGCTTCTGTTGAAAGAAGTTTTGCCAGGGGAGATGGGAGGATGCGCCCGCTCTCTCCTCGCACCCCGCCTGAGCTCTGTGGCGTGTCTCTCGCTCCATTGCCATCGGGCAGGACCAGCGTTGGGATGCGGGAGGGCACTCAGGGTTAGGAGCCATCTCTTCGGAGCAAAACCGGTACGAGTGGAGCTACCTCCCATGGAATAAACTGGATTTTTTTTTTTTTCTGGTAACCTGCAGTTCATTTTTGTCTAAAGCCATTTCCAGTGAGAACCATCCCTCAGGGGAAGGAGTCAAAAGCACAGCAGCTCCTGGGTGGGGTGGCAGGGGCTGGAAGAGGTGAGAGGTAAGGTGGTTTTATTTCTTCGTCGCGGGGAAGCCCTGTGCTCTGTCTTCAGCTATTTATTTATTTCTCAAAACATCAGCCCTCCCATCAACTGCAAGCCTCATTATCCCACAGCCACCACGACTTTGATTTTAAGGTGTTTTTTTTCTTTTTTTTCTAAGTGGTTCCTCCACCGTTGGAAGGAATTGGGTGGAAGTACAGCATTTGGAAATAGCTCTTACTAGAGGCACAGGCTAGCCGGCATGAAGAGATGGTGGGGAGGGGGTTAAATGGAAATCATGTTCGCAAAAGGTGCTGAGTGTCTTGCACAATGGCATTCCTTGACCAGAGCCTGCCCGCCAAAACCTTTTTGATTTTTTTTTTTTTTTTCCAAGTAGATACCCATGGATAATAACGAGCGAGAAGGCGTAGATCCTAACGGATGCTCACAGAGGCTGTATCTCTCGATTTAGAATGAATTATACAACTGTACATCTATAAATAAATGTTTATAACATGAAAGGCTCTGGTTGCATTGGTGTCCTGCAGATCCTTGCCCCAGCCAGCTCCACTTTTACCGCTCCTTCATGCCACCATCATCACATTCGCACAGGTAACTAAAATTCGGCATTTTTGCCATCCTGGCAAGCCCCGGTACTGAGAGCTCCAGCTGGAGGCTGTCGGGGTCTCCCTGCCGTGGGAGTCGGAAGGATGGGGAGAGGATGGAGAGGAGGTGGTGCCCCCTGAGTTAGCTGTGGGTCCCAGCAAGGTGGCCGTGGCTGCTCAATCTTTGCTTCAAACTGATTCCACTGGGATGCTCCCAGCCGGATGCCTTGTGCTGGGGGGACCTTGCCATCCTCCCCCTTCCCTGTAAGTGACTCTGTGAGCCGGGTCCCCCCCACCTCGCATCCTTTGACCGGACTGTTTTGGGGGATGCTTTATTCTCATCCCATCCCGGCAGCATCATCTCGGCATTTTAAGGTGCCCTGTGGATGGGTCCGTGCCTGGGGAGGGCGACAGGCCAGGAAGGCTTGGGCTGCCTTTGTCCTGCATGGAAGCACTGGCTCGCATGCACTTCCCGATGGCAGTGGCTTGGAAGCTTTCCTTGGGGTCAGATTTGGGGTCTGTGCTCCCAAATGGAGCTCTTTTTTTCTCAAATCCCCACTCCCTGGGGCAGCAAAAGGCTTTTCCCGCAGTGCCCAGGGCAGGTTTTGCCCTGCCGGTGCTCCCCTCCTCCTCCCCAGCCCCACACACCAAAAGGCTGGAGGTTTGGGGTGGGTTTTTTCCCCTTTTCTCTTTTTTTCTCCCTTTTCTCAGAGGCCAGGGGTCACGCTACTTCCATTTCCCCTCAGCGCCACCTTCCCAGCAGCGGCGGTGAGTCAGCCCCGCCGGCTGGGACAATCCAGCATGGACCAACACAGCTGCTGGGCAAAACCCCCCCAGCGCCACCGGCACAGACCCTCCTCCATCCATGCCCCAGTTTTTGAGATGGTTTTGGTGCATTTCGGGTCATTCCCAGCCCGGAGCAATGGGGCATGCTGTGTGTTTTGGTGTGCTGCTCCCTGACCGCTCATCAAAGGTGTGGGCAATTTGGGCTGCCCATTAGCTCCATCCCCAGCTCGTTACCCAAGCTTTTAATTGGGGCAGCAGGGGAAAGCAGGTGCCTCAGGAGCATCCTCCAGCAGGTAGGGAGCAGAGGGGACCCAGCTTTTTCCACCATCTTTGGCAGCAAAACACGAGGGTTTAGCATTACCCTTGGATTTAAATCTTTATTTGCCTTATTGCTGCTGATGCCCTAAAAATCTCCCTTTCCCTGACACCGTGATGGCACCCAGGAGTCCCCAGGCCAATGCTGGTGCCACAAATAGCCCCATCGCCGCCGCCCCATCCCAAAATATCCCTCTCTGTGTCTCCCCCTGCCCCGGGAGAGGCTAAATACAGCCTCCTGGAAGCTCCTGGCACCTTCCAGGGAGCTGCCAAACACCAGGGACCTTGACACCCCACCAAATTTGTCATGGAAAGGCCATTTTGCTATATATAAAACTTCACCTGCCATCGTTGGTGGCTGTGCCCGGGGGGCCAAGTGACAACAGGGCGTTTCTGGGGGGGGGCACGTGGGGTGCATGCAGGGTTTTGCTGGGCATCACCCCCTCACAGCAAAGACGCTGTCCCCTCACTCTGCATTTTTGCTGGGCTTGTTTTTGTTTTCTCAGTGTTTTCTGCAAAGCCTTTTTAATTATTATTGCAAGGAATTACCAAAAACATGAAGCAGAGTCGCTCACCACCACCCCCCCGGGAAAAGCTGCAGGGACAAGGAGGGGGCCACGCTGAGATGTGGGGTGATCCCCTCTGCTCGCTTAGGAGCTCAATAGATAAAAATACATATATTTATGGAGCTATATATATATATAACTTCAAGACACAATGTGTCTTGAATGATGTTGCTGCCATCACCGTGCTATAAATCTCTGGCTGCAGCTGGGGAGCAATGCGCCAGTTTCCGCCTCGTGTCGGTGCTGCCAAAACCTGCTCCTTCAGTGATTATTTTTTTGCCAAAAAACTTTAGGATTAGAGTTTCCTTTCTGGTTTCTGAGCTCTTTTGACAGTGGTTTTTGGCATTAGACAACCCTGGGGGGGCCAGCGGGCTACCCCTCACGTGAGGGGGTGATGCTCCAGCACATGACCCTTTGAGAAATGCCCCAGTCCCCAGAATTTTTTTTGGGGAAAAAAAAAGCCCCTTTGCCCAAGATGGGTTTGTAAAGGTGCATTTCCAGCTGTACCCACCTGGTGCTGCTTGTTGCCCTGATTGCTCATTTTTAAGTGACATTTTTCAGCTTGAAACACTCTGGTTGTGGGTTGTCCTTTTCAGAAACAACTTTTTTTTTTGGAGAACGTTTTCATCAAAAAAAGCAGTTTGTTCACCAAGGCGGGGGGGGGGGGGGGAGAAAACAAACCCCAAACCTACAACAGAAGCCTGAGCCAGGACAAACTTCCATTTGAATGGAAATGTTTTGGGTTTTTTTCAGGCTGGTTTTATCCCCCCACACCTTCCGAGGGCTCTGCCTTTGCCAAGCAGCTTAATTACCCTTTAGTGAAAGCCTTTTCTCCGAGTGCCTCTAATTGCAGGCTTGGATAATTGGTGTCATTTTTGCAGAGTGTGTGTGGAGCTGCGTAAGTACTACCCGCCCCCCCCACCCCCAGCAAGTGTGACCCTTCCCTATCACCGTCCCTTGCAATTTTAGCCAATTCAACATGTTTTCTGTCCCAAATCCCCCCTGTTGCTCCCAGGGGAGTAGCAGCAGCCCCTCGGTGGATGCCAGGGTGCTCCCCCCTGCCCCGAGCATGGGCAGGCACCTGGCTGTCGCAGGGGCCTGACTCAGCCCCCCCCTGAGTCACAGCCCCATGGCCTGCAATTAGGAGCAGCCACAGCAGGATTCCCCCCACTCCCAAAACCTTCCACTCCCACCACAGGGGCTGCCCTGACAGGGAAAGGCTTCCTGAGGGTGCCAGCGGGGATTTCGGACCATCGGGGAGCAGTTGCATCATCCCTCTCCAGAGCAGAGTGACAACAGGGAGACAGCAGGTTATCAATTCAGACAAGTTTTATTAGAAAAGTAAAAAAACCACCCCAACATGATTGCATAGGAAGTCTTGCACTTGAACATCAAGTGTATGAGTGTAAACTGTAACCAATGAAGCACTCACGGTGTGTCACGGTGAGGGGTCCTGCCCTCTGTCCCTGCGTCACCTCACACGCCCCTCTCCCCACCACACTCTGCTCTCGTGATCAAAGACACAACGCGATTTTGGAGCCCCCCCTCCCACCCCCCCCACCTTCCCAGGAGCCCAGACAGAGCCACCCGGGTGCCAGCGGTGGGGCTTTGCCTTTGATCCCAACCTACAGCCCAGCCATCGCTCACTCCCACACGCACCCTCCCCCAGAAACCCCATTGATTACAATCCTTGTTACAAAAAAAAAAAAAAACAACACTATGATTAATCAGCCAACAGGAGGAGACTGTCTGCCCCACCAGCAGCCCCGCTGCTGCATCCGGGAGCACGGTCGCCACAATCATCCCACAATCATTGACAGTGTAAAGGGATCTCCGCCTGGGTCCCGCTCCGCTCCGCGTTCAGGGACGTCCCGGCACAGGCAGGGACCTCCGCCTGCCCAAACTACTTCGACCTACAGCCCTACTCCAGCCTAACCTAAACTACAGCGGCTGCCGGGAGCCGCCAACGCTCTAACCGGCTCTTCCAAAGCACTTGGGTAAGTCGCTTCTCCAGCACAGCCATCAGCACTCCTCTATCAGCAGCTGCTCGGAGCTGTACAGCTTCTTCTTGATCACCCTGAAGCCCGTGCTTAGCTTCAGTGGCGTGAAAGCCGGCCCCGAAGTGAAGAGTCCCTGGATCTTGGGCCACAGGCGGGAGTCCAGCCGGAGCACCAGGGTGAGCTGGAAAGTGGGCACCACGGCGGGGTCCACGGCGATGTGCCCCACATCGTGGCAGGCCTTGCCGTGCTCCACGCAGAGGTCGAGGAGGGCCCCGCGCAGCCCGCAGGGCTCACTGCAGGCCAGGCGCAGCAGCTCCGTCCTCACCTGTGCCAGGAGCTGGGCCGGCATGAGGAGTCGGGAGCAGCGCTTGGCCCCCAGCGGGGCTCTGCCCAGCGTGGCCTGGACCAGGTCCATCAGGTTGGAGCACAGCAGCTCGTCCTCGGGGTCATGCAGCAGGTCCAGGTCCGGCAGGGAGACCCCCTCGGGATACTCGGTGTCTGCAAAGGGGACAGAAGGCAGGTAAGCACAGGGCGGGGGGGTTTGAGGGGTGGAACTGGGGCACAGGGGCTTGGCACAGCACCTCCACCACCCTCAGGGGCCCTTGTCCACTTCCCAGATCCTCAAAGGGACCCTCGGTCACCTCCTGGATCTTCAGAGGGATCCAGGGCCCCTCAGAGGGACCCTCGGTCACCTCCTGGATCTTCAGAGGGATCCAGGGCCCCTCAGAGGGACCCTCGGTCACCTCCTGGATCTTCAGAGGGATCCAGGGCCCCTCAGAGGGACCCTCGGTCACCTCCTGGATCTTCAGAGGGATCCAGGGCCCCTCAGAGGGACCCTCGGTCACCTCCTGGATCTTCAGAGGGATCCAGGGCCCCTCAGAGGGACCCTCGGTCACCTCCTGGCTCCTCAGAGGGACCCTGGGTCACCTCCCAGCCCCTCAGGGACGTCCCTCTCGTTCCTCCGGAACCCCCCGGGAAGGCCCTCCCCCACTCACCTCCCTCCGAGCCGGAGGCGCTGCCCAGCGACTCGCAGTCGGAGGTCTCCAGACGGCCCCGCTCGCTGCCCGCCAGCCGCTCCCACATCCCGGGCATCACACCGCTTTCGCCGCCCGCTCGACTCGGCTCCGTCGGCCGCCCACCGGCTGCCTTATATAGGGGCGGTACGGCAGGCCCCGCCCCCCTGGCCCGCGCCCGCCAATGGGAGCGCGGGGCACGTCCGCGGCGTCTCTCCTGCCCGGTGACAGCGGGAGGCCCCGCCCCTTCTCCCCCCCTCAGCTCGGCCCCGATCCGGGCCCGGCCCGGGCTCCGCAAACGGCGCCGGGGGTTGCATCAGGGGGGCCGGGCCGGGCCGGTGCGATCCGCCTGCCGCTCTCGGCAGCGCCCGGCCGCCTGCCACCCCCGCCGGGCCCGGACCTCACACCCCCGGGCACTCCTAAGGGCCTGGACCTCACCCCCTGGGCACCCCGTTAGAGGCCGGGCCTCACGCCCCTGGGCTCCCCCTCACCCCCCGGGCCTCACCCCCCGGGATCCCTCTCAGGGCCTGGGCCTCACCTCCCCGCACACCCCTTCAGGGCCTGGGCCTCATCCCCTGGACACCTCCTCAGAGCCCGAGCCTCCCACCCCCCCCAGCACCCTTTAGGGCTTGGGCCTCAGGCCCCCGGGCACCCCCTCAGGGCCTAGGCCTCACCCCTCCAGGGTCCCCCTCAGAGCCTGGGGTCTCACCCCCCTGTGCTCCCCCTCAGGGCCTGGACTCATCACCCTCCTGGGGCACCCTTCATGGCCTGGGCCTCGCCCCCCCCAGCACCCCCTCAGGGCCTGGCTTGGGCCTGCGACTCACCCAGGCCCCCGCCTCAGTGCCCGGCCTGGGCCTAGGCCTCACAACAGGCTCCCCCAGGGCCAAACCCCATCCCAGGCCTCGCCGCTCGGCCTCAGATACGTTCTTGTGGGACAGCGGTGGCAAGGGACACACACGCAGTGGCCGGTTTGTGCGCTGACACTGCCATTCCCCAACCCCTCTTAGAGTTCTGAAGCAGGCGCTGGACGGCACAAAACTGGACAGCAGGTGACGGGACTGTGAGGGTTTTCATATGTGTTGTTTTTAACATGGCTGCTGATCAGCCTCACCTTCCAGGCGGTGTTTGGGTGATGAGCACTGGCAGGGCCTGATCCTGTCCCATTAGCTGGCATTGTCCGGGTCTCTGAAGAAAATAAGGGCTGTTGGAATGAAATATGTTAGAAATCAGAGGGTGAGAGCAGGGCACGGCCAGGCTGTGATGGGGATTTTGTTTGGTGCCAGCCTGGAGGTAACCCCCATCTGCCTCCCTCAGGGGTCCCATAAAACGGGGGCAAGACGCCGCCCCTCTCTGAGCCCTCTGCTCTGGAGAGCGTGTCCCCCCTCCGCAGGTCCGTGCGTGTCTGCCCCAGCGTACGTGACCTTTCTGAGGAGCGCGGGGAGCCGAAGGCCCACTAATTGGCGATAAAGGGCTTTGTTTGTCCTCCCATCGCGCTGCCTGCAGCTTTATCGGAGGAGCTGAGTGCGCTCTGAAGTCACTCCGGGAGCTATCTTGGGTACTGTCCTTCCTGAGCAGAGATTGATAACGGCCTGGCAGTAAACATGGCGGAGAGCAAACGCCAGCTGGGAGCGAGGGGGACAAGCCCCCCAGCGCTGGTGTCACGCCTGCCACCGATGACCTCCATGATGGGGGGAACAGGGACAAATTCTCCCACCCAAGAGCTGCGGGGCGATGGGTGCAGAGGGTCCAGGCACCCCACCAAGTGGGGAAATGGCTTTTTAGGGGTGAAAGCAGAAGCAGGGCTTGAATCCATCACTGTTTTGGGAGCGGAGGTCGGAGTTGGGGGAGCATCCCGGGGAGCAGCGAGGCAGAGGGGATGTGCAGAGAGCTGGGAACAAGCCCTGGCTTGCGCCCATGGCATGCAGGGCTACTACTCTGCTTTTGGGGAAAAAAAAAAGAACAACCCCCAACCCCAGCTGTTAAAAATATACACTGGTATTTGTGCACTCGCTGTGCAATCCAGCGAAATATGCACAGAGGCACTCGGAAATGGCTGGATGGTGCTTGGGATCCTGTTTTTAACAAAATGTAGCTCATGGGGTTTTTTTCTCCCCACAACCACCAAGACATTGGTACGAATGTTCGCTGGGTGAGGCTGAAAATAGATGAGGAACTGCTTGGCTTTGGGGTCAAAACAGGGGGAAAACGGCAAATAAACAAAAAAGAGGTAAAGGACCACAGGGAAGGCGCCTTGCTAAAAATAAGCTTGAATTCTGAAGCCGAGCATAAATATTTTTCTTTCTTCTACCATAACATCTCCTGGTAGGCAGGGGAGCAGGCAGCCTCTGGTGTGACGGCAAGTTTTAAAGTGAAATGTAATTTTTGATCTCTGAAATTAAATAATCCTAACGTGATGCTGCGCGCTGGCACTTCTGCTCGTAGGGGAGGCGTTGCAGGGCTTGCAGATCCTTTTTCTTCCCCAAAGAGATTGCGACTGGGGCTGCTCTTCTGCAGCAGAGCCTCTAGAAATGGTTTTGGGCTAGAAAGCAAAATTTTAACTTTATAGTATTAGTAATCCCTGTGCTTCCCCTCCCCTGGGTACTGCTGCTGGCATAAACCCAGTGTGATTTTTGTGGCTGAGCAGCATATCTTCCCCCCCCTTCCCCACCCCTGGCTCTGACCTGCCGTCCTTTGTAGGGAGAGCAGAGGGGGATGATGGATGATGGATGAAACTTCCTGGACAGCCTGTTCCCGGCCGGCTGCGCCTTTTAGGACATTCCCCCCTCACCCCCTCCATGATGAGATTTGCTCAATCGCTCCAATTTCCATCCCAGCCAGCTTTGCAAAGGGTTAAGTGTGAGCCGGCGGGGGCAGCTGATGTTGGGGAGGGTCCTGGCTGGGCCCCTGCCTGGGATGTGCTGAGCTCAGCGGTTTTGCTGGGCTGCAGGGGGAGGGGGCTGGGGAGGAGGAGGAGGAGGAGGAAGGGAGGAGATATGGGGGGGAGGGGGGGGGCTCAGCGAGTGCCGCGGCGCAGGTTGGGTGCAAACCATGGCCCACGTATGGTGGGGAGACAAATTCCTGCCCCGTGGGGGTGGCTGCCGCTGCCCACGGTGTAGTCCCCATCTTCACCTTGGTTCCCAGCAGGTCTGTTGACCAAATAAAGCTGCTTTTAGGTAGATTTACGTGTTATTTCAGCAGGCGATCGCTGGCTGGGGTTGGCAGCGAGGCCAGTGTGATCCTCTGTGGCCAAGCATTCACGTGGGGAATGGAATGAGGGGGCTGAGCTGGGGGGAGATGGTGGTTTTTCGGGGTGTACCCTAAGTGCTTGGAGGGTGGGTGTCCTTCACACACTCTCAGGACCTGTCCTCGGTCCCCAGTCGTGGCAGGGGGTGACGGGCACACCAGGGGTGACCCTGCGCATCCTCTGCCACTGTGCCGAGCCGGTGCCCAGCTCCCACAGGGGAGCTGAAGGCTGCGGGCTGGTTGGGACGCCGCGGCAGGTCCCGGCGTGCCGCCGGCCGGGCAGGTCCCCGCCGCAGCCAAACCTTTCGGGCCCGTCTCTCACCCCCGGGACAAGCAGCTGCAGGCAGGCAGAAACGAGGGATGTGCGATCGAGGGGTATGGGGGGGGGGGGGGTACGGGTTTTGGCCAACTGGGATGCCAAGTGCCATGTCGGCCCCATGCCGTTTGTAGGGTGGGGGCTGTGAAATTCATCACCCCATGGATGCTTTTGCCCCCCTTCTGGGAGTCAGTGTTTTGGGGGTGCTGCCCCATGCTCCCGCATCCTCGCCAGGGGGGGAGAGGCCCTCCCCGGCCGGCTGTTTTGGCCGGGTGGCAAGGCGAGCGCGTGCCTTGGCACCGTCCCCAGCCCGAGGAGCCGGGGAGGGGAGGCGTGAGCGGGGCCTGCGCGCCGGTACATAGCGTTCTGCTGCGAGCACCCACAGGAAAACCAACCAGCAGCTCTGAACGGGGCTCTTTGTTCAGCTTTTTTTTTTTTTTTTTTTTTGTCTTTTCTTTATTTTCCCTCCCCGCATCAACTTTTGCTGGCAGCTGATGGGCTCCCTTCCCCCTGCCCCTCCTCTCCCAGCTGCAGCCTCCCAACAGCCCCCCCGAGCTGTGCAGTGATGCTGCATGGACCCCTGAAATGGGGGGGGGACAAAACGGTGCTTCAAAACCCCCGAGGAGGGAGGAATTGCTGGCTTTGGGAAGCAGAAATGGGGCAGGTGGGGAGTTTCCAGCTGCCAGGGCAAACCTGCGTTTGGAGGAAGGGGAACGCAGGGTTGGGGTTGTTTTTTGTTTTTGTTTTTTTTTTTTTATTTAACTGTGCAGCAGTCCCTCCAGTTTTCGCCGCCCCACATCAAGTGTTTACTGAGCGGGCGGAGGGAATGGCCAACAACATGTTTTTGCATTTGTAGTACTGTACAGGGTGAACTTTTCACTTCCTCTCCATGGCTCTCGCACATGTGTCTATTTTGGTGCTGGGCGCACATACAAACAAGCCATGTACGGCACAGAGCCGGGGACGTTCCCTGCTCCCGCTCCATCCAACCCCCAAGAAACAGTTGGAAAAACAAGGAATGGGAGGAGGGCGAGGAGGGGGGAATCTCAGCCCTGCAGTGTTTTGGACCCTTTGGCATGCCTCGGGCTCGCGGGGAGATGTGGGCAATGCTTGGGCACTGCATCCTCTCTGTACAGCCGCAGGCGCCGATCCCCTGGCGTCCCCAGAGGGCTGGCGGAGTGGAAAAGTTTCATGTCGAGCAGCAAAAAAAAAAAAGCTCTTTCTGCATCTCATTACGCCGGCTGCAACGTGCAGGGTTGGCGAGTGGGTGGGACTCAGGGCAAGCGAGGGGGGTTCAGGGCGCCGTTCCCCAACCCCACGATGTTCTCTTGATATGGGGGTATTTTTGGGGCAAGTCTGGCCAAGGTAGGTTTAGGTGGCTGGAGCGAGCAGGAATAAAAACAGATGATCGAAAACAAACAAGTTGAGGACTGAAATGCTCTCCCTTCATTTCAAAAGAACCCCATCTGGGATGGCGTTTTCACACCGAATGCCATCACGTTTGAAGCGATACTGGCCGAGGACCCGCTCGCTGTGCAGGAGGCCCCCGCAGAGCAGGGGCTGGCGGCCCTCCAGGGCCGGGGAGGAGGTTTTTCCGGGCCCTGCAACGGGGGGGGCGTGGGGGGAGGTGGCGTGGGACACGTCTCAGCCCTACGTGAGAACACCCGCACGCCGTTTCAGAAACCGTACAGTGAATTTCCACGGGCGTGGAGCTGGAACTGGGGCTTCCTCTGCAGATCGGGGCTGGCTTTTGGGCGGCGTGTGGCTCTGGATCATGAAAAAGCCAGTTCTGATACTAGAACTAATTTATAAACAGAAAAAAAGGCAGAACACGTCTGCATACTTTGTCCCCTTAGTTTTAGCTAAGACAAATCACTGGTGATATAACTAAGATGGGGATGGATTCAAATTAATCTGTTTCAACCCAGATGTGGCTGGGCTGATGTAGTGAGTAAAAATAAAATGATCTTGTAAATAAGATGTTGAAAATGGAAGAATTAGGCATCTGGAGCAGTAAGTCGTACAATTGCCTAAATACAGCGCTGAGCCTATCCCCCTGCTGGCTAGCAAAAACGTGGAGTTAAGGCTCTAATCAATGGAAAATTAACATGTTGAAACGGTTATGCCAGAAAATGGGAATCCAGTTCCCCTCAAGAACAGAAGTGAAGTACAAACAAAAACCGAGACGATTAAAATGGATAGATTTAAATAAGGGTTTTATGCTGGCAGAGTTAAACCAGGGTTAAAATCTGATTTAAATCAACCCACTTTTGAGCATAAACCGAGTGTGGTTTGGTTCCTCTCACAGGGTTTTTTTTTAAATTGAACTTAAGTTGACCACTCTAACAGCCAAGCTGCCTCTGAGCTTCATTAAACCTCCCATTACCTACCCAACAGCTGATTGTTTCTCTCATCAGCCCCCCCCCAGCACCAAGCTTTGGAAAGATAAATGCTTTCAAAGACAGAATTATTTTATTATCACAGAGCAATCTAATAGATAATAAAGAGGAAAAAGAGTTTCAGGGTATTAAAGATACAGCTTTTGCATTAGAGAGCAGCATCCCACCAGTGCTCGCTGTGCAGACGCAAGAGAAACAGCAATGGAGAGAGAGCCGTGTTGGCGATACACCAGCTGCCTCTGGACAAGGTGTCGCTGCCTGTCCCTTCTCAGCCGACCCGGGACGGTTCTTGTCCCGTTCATCCCCCGAAACAACAGTTAGGGCTGAAGAGTGTTTGAGTGGCAAAGACACAGGCTTCCCAGCCCGCGTATCACCCAATCTTCCATCCGCACACCACGGAAAGGCCAGACTGAGTTACTGGGTTGCTTTCCCCACCACCACACTGTGAGTCTTCCCTCCTCTGTACACAATAAGGTGATTCTCCCAGTTCTGTAAAACCGATCCTGCCTTCTAAGTTACAGAAACCGAGCCCTGCCAGACTGTTAACGCTGCAGAGGACTTAAAGAATCCTGTCATTTCCATTTACTGGCAGCTTTACGGGGGATCCTCACTCTCAACTTTAAAAAAAAAAAAAGCCCAGTCCTGCCGATGCAGCTGTCAGCATCCTGATAAACGGGGGTGTGTTTTGAAGCCAGGCCAGAGAATGTTTTTCTTCTGCTCCCTGACAGCAGCGATCCAGACACGCTCAGCCCGAGGAGGGAGTGAATCCCAGGAGCTGCTCTATTGGCTTGTACCTCCACTCATCTGCCTCCAGCTCTTCCACCAGACCAGCTAGTTTTTCCATCCGTGCGACTTGTTGATCTGCGAGAAGTTCAAAGGTAACTGTGGTTTGCAATGACAGCGCAATTAAAGCTCTCAATTAGATGCAAATTCCCAGATGTCGAGGGGGAAGAGAATAGAATAAAACCCACCAAGCCGATTTGAACGCAAACCGACTCTTACACGACGCCCTGTGCAAACGGCGAGCCCTTGACAGATCACAGGAGAAAGCAGGGACAGGCTTTTCTGCCTCGTTCGGCGCTGAATGTGTATTTAACCATCCCTGCCCGTGCCGTGTAAATTCAAGTCCTAACAGGGAAATGCAAGGCCAATTATGGGGGTGAAAACAGGATGAAGCTCATTTCTTTAGCATAAATATTTATAGTGCAAAAGAACAGAGAAGTTCAGAGAGAGCTTGGTCGGCCCACGGTAGAGCTGGGTGCAGCACGAGGAACTCCTCGTTTTAACGAAGGTCCTTTGAGGAGCACCTGGATGACTGTAGTAGAAAGGCTCGGCAATCAGAGCACACTAACGATGCAATGGCCCCCGTGCAGAGACGGGCTGCCTCCCTGGGGATCCCCAAGACAACTTGTTCCTCTCAGCTTTATTTAAAACCAGTTGTGCATTGGGCACGCAGGCTCCATTTTCAATTAAATTAGCTGCAGTGGTAGGGAGATGAGAACAGCCCTTCTTCTTTTGGCCCTGCTGGGAGTTGTAACAGCGCAGCGGCCTCTTGGAAAAACGGCCCAGTACGAGCTGACTCAATAGCAAGAGGCGTAACATAAAATGCACCACGATTTATGCTGACTGCAGCAGTGGATGCTTTTAAGAGGGACTGTTCTCACCCCACCTGCTGCAACCGCGTGCTTTTGGGAACTGGCAAACAAACAAGCCAAAAAAATGATGACCTTGGTCTTTTTTTTAAGCCTTTCCCCTTTCTTACAGGGAGGCGACCGGTGCTCCGCAAACCAGTTTCAAAGGCTGGTGCTTATCAAGGGGAGCTTATCAGCGCTGGAGCCAGGGAAACAATGGCTCTGAAGTTCAGCTTTGCTTTTCGGTTCAGAAATATGGGATCAGGGCCTTGCAAGCTGCTGCACGCCCCCCAGACCTCCTCCTGGCAACCCTCGCTGGCAGAGGACAGGAAACCTCTCCGGTCTGAGACAACACGTGGAAGTACCCGTCGTGGCTGACAAGAGGTGGGGACCGGAAAGGATGTGACCCTCAAGCAGCAGAGGCGGTCTGGTGCTGAGCTCTGCCCAACCTCTCGAGAAAGTAAGCTGCTGTGCAGTCAAGCCCATCGTTCAGTTACAGGCACCTGGGTGGCGGGCAAAGGCCCCAGGAGGGAAGGAGAAGTTCAAACAAGACGTAAGGCTCTTTTTTGGGGAAGTAGGGAGTGGATCAGCCCCGCCACGCCATGCCAGGCACCTGCGCGTCCGTTTCCCAAGCACCTTTGGAAACCTCGCTTGACCCTGCCAGTGTCACTAAAGCTCAGCAGAGAAACAAAGGTGGAATCAAGTGTCTCTTGCCGGAGGCCCAAGAGACAGTCAGCGCTGGGCCAAGATCAGAGCGTGGGCGTTTCCTGCCCATCACCTCCTCTTCTGGCCTCACCTCTCGCTGCCTCTCGCAGTGCGGCACACGGCGATGGAAAAACAAGCTTCGAAAGGCACAGCCTGTTCCCACCCAGGCTGTGTGGTTCCCGTCGCTTTGCATAGGGCTTGCAAAAAGGACTTGATGATGGTCTGACTTAGCGTTAATTCGCCAACTTAAAAGGCTATTCTGCTTTTTTGTGGTTGGCACCCGAGAACATGTCAGCCTTTTCTCCGTGCTCCCCTGCCATCTTCCCCAATCAACACGCAGTTAAAACAGACAGTGCTTTGGTGCTTACCGTGTTTCACTTGTTTTAATGTAGATGCAACCTGATAGCTGAAGACAGACTCACAGAGGAATCTTTCGGAGCCATCTGTAAGCAGAAAAAGAGAGGCGGTTTAATCTGAGAGTTTTAAGACTGAGCAGCCTTAACCGAGTGCTGCCAACCTTCTATTTTTATGTTCGAGGTGTGGGTTTCCCCATTTGCCTATTCCGACACTTTCCCCGGTGCTCCGGTTTCTAGCCCGTATGGCCCCGCATTCAAATCCTGTGCGGGGCTTTGGCTGGCTCCTGGTGCCGCTGGAGAATGGCTGTGCCACCTGGGAGATGTCCTGGCTCATATTCTGATACATCCCCTCTGCAAACGGTTTTAGTCCATTTTTAAATAGAAGGTAAGCTAAGGAGAAGCCAGTTAATATTACTGCACTGTCCACTTCCCTCAGGGCTCAGACGCTTGGGTCCTTATAATGCTTTATGATTTCCCACAGGCTTAGACCATAACCCCGCATAAAGGATTTCAAATAATGTGTATCTTGACATCTAAATCAGTAACTGATCGCACAACCGACTCAGAAATAAAGCAATCTGGAATACGTGGCTAACTGTGTGCCAAGCACTGATGTAGTTTATGCGACTTCCTTTTTTAAAAAAAAAACCAAAACCTAAGGGTTTATTTAAAAGCAAGCGAGATAGTTAAGTAACAATAAAAATCAGTCAGTTAGTGGGGATTTTTGAAGGGGAAACTGGTATGCAGCTACCCAACCTGCACCTGCCTGGCGAAAGACTGGGTGTATCACCTTTTATCTCAGAAATTAAAAAGCTAACTTAAAGCTTCCTGTGACAGGGACAGTGTCCAGTTGTTGCTGCCACCAAGAGCAGACAGACTGCTGACTGCGGTGTTACTGGTAAACAGGTCAGCCCAAAGCAAAGTCAAGCAAAAGCTTCATGCCAGAAAAATGAGGAAGAGAAGCAATTTTAAAGACTAAGGGTAGAAACTGGCCCTGGAAAATCTAATCTGAAGCTGAACCCCAGGGAAGACTTGGAGTTTCGCTGTGCTTGGAGCATCCTCTTGCAAGTTGTTGAAACGCTGTGTTGGTGCTGCCCCGTGCTATTTCCAAACGTACCCTTCCCTCTCCTCCGACTCCCCAGCCTGGCCATCCTGCCCAGTGGCTCTGGGGAGGAACAGCTGCCTGTCTATTTGGCAACACGAAGTGCTTCATTATTTTAATTTGTTTTGAGGGCTCGTTAAGTTCTATGAGCAAGCCTTTAGTCATAATTACTTCAATAGACCGGCATATGGGCTCTAATGTGTAATAAAAACAGTCCTTAAAGGACGTAGCGATCAGTTCCCAGCTGCCTTGCGCTGCCGTGTTTGTCTCTACTGGAACACAGTCGCTTCTGAGCTGTAGGGCCACCCCGATGAACTTCGGGCTCACATAGTCGGGCTCACATAGTCGAGTGTGCGGTGTGGCGACACAGGAAGTTCAAGGGGAGCAGACAGACAGACAGACTGACCCCGTCATCTGGAGGACCTGCCCTTCCTCCCTCACCCACAGGAGGGGCAGGGACATGCAGCCGTGACGTGCCTGGGTCCTCCTTCAGGCAGCCCAGACAAAGCGGGTGGCAGGGCTCAGGCACGCAAAGGCAAGATGCCGCGCTGGATCAGAGCGCCAGCCCTCTCCAGGCAGCCCTGGAGAAATGCCCTGACAAGAGTCAGCCCAAAAGGGGAACGTGCTCAGCCTCTAAGGATTAAAAGAGAGGTCTAGTCCTGATTTATCCTCTCGCAGACCTGCAGCAAGGTTTTAACTTGGGTCGAGGGCAAAAGTAAGCCATACGTTTCCTGGCCAGCAGGGATACAAGCTGCCTCCTGTACTAGCCCAGTCAAATCCAACCCCATCACACGTTTTTGCCAAGAAAAATACTCCTGCCTCAGCTATCTTTACAGTAATTCCTGCCTGACATCAAAGGATTAGCTAACAATGAGCAATTAACAGAGTCATGTTCCCTTTCAGGTAGATCGCTTCCTCATCTGAAGTGTTGTCATGGAGCTAAAAAACAGGTGACTGCCAGAAAAATCACTTCCTCACGAACAACTGGTGGGAGAGCCGGGGCTGCTCGGGACCTAGCCAAGCCCTGGTGCTTCCTTCCTCCCTCTGGCTTTTGCCAGCTGAAGTCCAAAAAGGCAGTGGGATGCCAAGCTCGGCAACTCCCTGCACCCCAGGACGAGCAGGGAAGGAGAAAAGCAGGAGCAATCACCTTCCAGCATCTCCCCAGCTCCTTTGGGATAAGTGAAGAGGGCTTTTCGGGGCGGTGCCAGGTCTGAAACACTGAACCCTGATCCTGTTACAGAGCTGCCGCTGACTCCACCAGCTGATGAGGATGAGGAAGAGGCTGCCATTTCACCCTGTCCCAGCCTGAAAGAACAAAAAAGGGAGCAAAACGGAGTTAGGAAGGGCGTCTCGGGAGTTTCCCAGGGCACAAAGCCAGCAACCACACACATATCTGACGGCAGATGAAGGCGGCGAGGTCCAGGAAGAGCCAGCGAGCACAGCTTTGGGCTACCGCCCCCACTCCGTGGCTCGGCAGCCTTGAAGCGCCGGTGGTTGGAGGCTGCCCTGCCTGCATGGGAGAGGGTTGCCCGTGCCCGCTGCAGGGACGGCTGCAGTGAGCTGTCACACCACGCGGTGGCAACCAGAAACTGACGGTCACCCACGCTCTGACCCCTCCGACAAAGGGGGCCTGGGAATGCAGCGGCACCATCGGAGCGTGCATAAAAATAACCTGGCACAGGTCACTGGCCTGAATTCGCTGGCCTTCAGCTGCTTGGCGCTTTTCCCGCTCCCCAGCATCATAGAAAGATATTTATTTTTTTTTCCCCTCTTCTTTTTGCCTCGTTTCCAGGAGAACAAACACGGAAAAAAGTCCTGCTGCCTCATAAAACCTGGAAGCCTGCAGGACTGCCAGTTCCAGCGCCGCATCCTGCACAAAGCCATGCTGTGCCTAGTTTGCAGCAACTGTGCTTTGCATCACTCCAGATGCGCTTTTGCTTTTAAAACATTCTATTTGACCGAAACCGGCAGCAGCTGAGCATCTGTCTGCCTGTACTGGTCAAGCCCAGTCGCCTCTTCCATACCTCTTTCTCAGCCCTATTTTTAAGAGGTATTGGCTGTACATTTGGCATGATGGAGTACTTAATTGTGTCACATACCTCTCTGACAGGTCTGGTCAGCAGGCCTCTCTGGACATACATACATATGTATGTATGGACATATGGACATACATATGTATGTATGGACAGCATACCTCTCTGGACAGACAGAGACATCTGCCTCTGACAAATCTGTCACTAGGCACTGGTAAGTGACAGCACTCTCTACTCCTCCAAACTACTTATAAACATTCCCCAATTATCCTGCCCATTTAATGCATTTCTTTTATCCTACCTATTTAACACATTTCTGCAGACTCTCTAGGCTCTGCAGACAGTGCCTCTGGAAAGCATGCAAGGATTTAGTGGAAAAAAAGGGTTTTTAAAAGGCTCTGACAACTAGGAATTGCGCATTCCTACATAGTTAATCTCAAGATTGCTTCATTTACTGTGCAGAATACAAAACAGACTACCAGCTTGCAGCAGGCTGCGAAGGAAAACGCCTGGGCAAAAAAAAAACTTTTAAAACGGCTTATGATACATCCATCAACACCTTCCTCAACGAACCTGGGCAGGCCCGGGAAGCCAGACGATGCTTTGCGCTGAAAGGATGCCGACTGCGGGTCGCAACCATTGGCGGGCTCCTAGGTCTTTATAAATAAAGACTCCTGGCACGGTCTTTATTTTAAAGAGGCTGAGGCAAGCACGAAGCAGGGGGACGGCAGACGCAAGACGGGGCCTGCATCTCCATCGCCTCAGCGCTGTGGCACCCACCATCTTGGTACGGAGGGAGGGCTGACGGCACTGCGCGTGCGCGGCGCCCCGCCCACACGCCGGGCAGGCGGCGGCCTCAGTAGCGCCAGTGCGCACGCGCGGCGCCCTGCCCACACTCCCTCCGGGCGGGGCTTCAACAGCGCCACGGCGCATGCGCCACCCCAGGCCCCGCCCCTCCCCGGCTTCCGTAACCTGACGCTTCCCGGTGAGTGAGGCCCCCCCCGCCGCCGCCGCCGCCGCCCCCACCGCCCGCTTCCATTCCACCCCCCTCCCCGTTTCCGTTCGGCCCATCACCCGTCTCCTGCCCGGATCTCCCCCCTTCCCCTTCTTCCCCTTCCCGGGGCGCGGCCGGTCCCTCCGTGCCTCACCCGGCCGCCCGGACGGCTCGGCGCAGGCGGCGCGCGGGGTCGCGCTCGCGGTGCATGCTGGGGCGGGGAGTGCGCGCGCGGCCCCGCCCTACTTCCGGGGCGGTGGCGGGGGCCGGTAACCGTTAGCGACGGTTGAGGCGCCCGTTACTCACCGGGCCTGGGGCGAGCGAGCTCGCCCTGTCGCCGTTGGCGGTCGCCCGCCCGCCCTTCCTTCTGGCCTTCCTCTGGCCCGCCCGCCCTTCCTCTGGGCGGGGGCTCGGGGGTCTTGAGGCACCCCGGGAGCTGCTGAGGGGAAAAGCCTTAGAATCACAGAACGGTTTGGGTTGGAAGGGACCTCAAAGCCCACCCAGTGCCACCCCCTGCCCTGGGCAGGGACACCTCCCACCAGACCAGGCTGCTCCAAGCCCCCTCCAACCTGGCCTTGAACACCTCCAGGGATGGGGCAGCCACAGCTTCTCGGGGCAACCTGGGCCAGGGGCTCACCACCCTCACAGTAAAGAATTTCTGCCTCAGATCTCAGCTCAATCTCCCCTCTTTCAGTTTGAAACTGTTACCCTGTGTCCTATCATTACACTCCCTGATCCAGAGTCCTTCCGCATCCTTCCTGTAGCCCCCTTTAGGGCCTGGAAGGGGCTCTGAGGTCTCCCTGGAGCTTTCTCTTCTCCAGGCTGAGAGGCTCTCTCAGCCTGTCCTCACAGCAGAGGGGCTCCAGCCCTCCCAGCATCTCCGGGGCCTCCTCTGGCCCCACTCCAACAGCTCCATGTCCTTCCCGTGTTGAGGACTCCGGAGCTGGATGCAGTACTCCAGGTGGGGTCTCACCAGAGCAGAGTAGGGGGGCAGAATCACCTCCCTCAACCTGCTGGCCACACTTCTTTTGATGCAGCCCAGGGTGCAGGTGGCTTTCTGGGCTGCGAGTGCTCATTGCCGGCTCCTGTTAAGCTTCTCATCCACCAGCACCCCCAAGTCCTTCTCCTCAGGGCTGCTCTCCATCCATTCTCCACCCAACCTGTATTTGTGCCTGGGATTGCCATGACCCAGGTGCAGGACCTTGCACTTGGCCTGGCTGAACTTCATGAGGCTTGCACGGTCCCACCTCTCTAGCCTGTCCACGTCCCTCTGGATGGCATCCCTTCCCTCCAGCCTGTTGACCGTGCCACAGAGCTTGGTGTCATCGGCAAACTCGCTTAGGGTGCACTCAATCCCCCTGTCCATGTCACTGACGAAGATGTTAAACAGCCCTGGTCCCAGTACTGACCCCTGAGGAATGCCGCTCATCACTGGTTTCCATGTGGACATTGAGCCATTGACTGCAACCCTTTGAATGCGGCCATCCAGCCAGTTCCTTATCCACCAAGTGGCCCATCCATCAAATCCATGCTTTTCCAATTTAGAGACGAGGATGTAGTGTGGGACAGTGTCAAATGCTTAAACTTTTAACTTAAACAAACAACTTAACTTAAACAAACCTTAAACTTTTCACCTGCTGAGGGGGAAACTGACCAATTTGATGTCACTTAAACTGATGAAATATGGCCGTGCAATAAACCCACTTCAGGGTAAAGTCATCTTCAGAGGCCACCACTTTGGTTTTCTTCACCGATGGGTTGTGTTGTAGCAGGCAGGTGAACCTTCTGATGAAGACAAACATTTTGGTGGAGATTTTGTCTTCTGAGTAAGAGGAAACTTCTGTTTTAAAAGCAGGATATATCCAGTGTTAACAACTTCAGTGAACACAGAAAGAGAACACTGAAGATGTGAAGTCTCTGGCAGATGCCCGCCAGTTCATCAGATCGCCCTGTTGCTTCCACACCATAGAACGCTCTGTGCTGTAAAATGTTTAATTCAGCATTTCTAATATCGTTTGGAATAATGCGGGGTAGCCTAAGACTTCTACATGTTCTCCTCAAACTTGCCACTCTGAGGTGTAACTGCTAACACCGGCCAGAGCTGACCCCTCAGAGCGCTTTTTTTCCCTTCCCTAGCCACCCCCTGAGCAGATCCAGGGAACCGTGTTTGCTTTGGAAAAGCTCCTTGGGCCTTTGGGAAACTAGCGGAGGATGGCAGGTGGTGTGAGGGAGGCCAGCGTTGTCGGGGATTGCTTGCGAGAGGCTGGGGTCTCCTTGGTCTGCAGCTACGGAAGATAACGAGGTGAAATTGTTCAGAATCCTGAACGGTGCTAAGACAGCACGTTGACTGAGGCCATGGTGAGTTTTAGATAAAACGTGTGAGTTTCAGGGAGCATGGTGATCAGTGGCTGACCTCCTTGCAGGGCTGAAAACACTGATGCTTTGTTATGTATCTTACATTGCTTAAGTTTCCTGGCTTTATGAGCTGACAAAGAGTATACTTGTTAAGTTCTTGGAAAAACAGTCTTTGAACGTTAAGGTTTGAGAAGGTATTGCTTTTCTGAAACCTCTTGTGCGTACGTAAAGGAGGAGTTACTGCTCTTCTGAAAATACAGACCTCGCTCTTTACTGCTGAGCCCCTCAGAGCTCCCCCAATGCCTCTTACAAATTATCCACAAGGAAACTTCGGAATTTACCTTTCCTTGGCATAAGTTAGCAAAGCTGTCTTTGTCTTTGCATTAGGAGGAGGAGGAGCGGGATGGATGTTCTGCGTCCCACTCTGATAAGGATCGGGGGGCGCGTATACAGGAAGAATCTCATTCAAGAGCAGGCCTACCAGCACGAGGAGGAGGAGGAGGATTTCTGTGCAGGTAACGAGTGCTGCGTGAGGACTTGCTACAGATGAAATCATCCCCCCTGGTGACCTAGGGAGCTCCTGGAGTTCTCTCTGATGTCTTTACATGCTCAAGGACCTGCCCCTGCGGTGGAGTGAGGTGTTCAAGAGGGAGAAAAATGCTTTGCTTTGGTCCTTGGTGATGCTGCCGGCCAAAGAGTGCACGTAACGCTGGTTACTGAATGTGGGTTTGGGTGCCTGTGCTGCTGGCTCTTGGTTATGTTTGCTGGCTGTGAAAGACCTCCAGTAAAGAGGGGAAAAAATGAGCCCCGTTGATCGGTTTTCCCTGGGTTCCTGAAGTGCCTTTCTTTTTGGTAGTGCAATTATTTGCAGGTATGGCAGGAGTGGAATCTACTTGCTAAATATCCTCTGTCCTTGCAGTGTTTGCCCCTTGAAGAACCGGCCTCTTATAATGTGGCTTTTGGAAGGTGTTAACCTATTTTTGGGGCAGAATTCTTCCTGTTCTGATGTATTTTACCTTTCTGCATGAGTTGTGGGCACAGAAGAGCTCGGCAGTTATTTCTCAGATGGAAAGGGTTGTGGCTGTTGTGTCCTGTTTCTCCCTCCATCCCGCATTTCATTGGATTGAACAAAGCTTTAATGAGTGGCTTGCCACCCAAATTTGTCCCCGTATGTGTCGGAGAGGAGACATAGGATGACTACCCGAACCCTTGAACCAAAACTATCCCCGCCTTTTATTTGTGTTCTTCTGCAACACCAAATTCCTGCTCAGGTCTCTGAATGGGGTGGTGGCTTCCAGCCTGCCAAGGAGGAGAGACCATTCCCACTGGGTAGCTGTGCAGCTTCCAGCTGAGAGAAAACCCGGTCTGTAACTACTGCTTTCCTGCGCCTCCCGGCCCCGCGGATTTAGAAGCAGTCATTATGTTTTCCTGAGTTGGTAGTAAGGTGAAATAAAAATCAGTTAGCCGCAATGGAGAGGAATCCGTTTCTCCCTTTACTTAACCTTGTGAGAAGGCGGCTGCGAGACCATTGTCCTACACAAAGTGCTGCCAAACTTTACAGAGGTTGTTCAAGGTCTGTTGTTGTGTTTTGTTTTTTTTTCTGGTAGGCCCGGGTGACTGCGCAGACGAACCCTGTGATGCCTTTGTGGTGGAAGAGACTGAGAAAGGCTTCCAGTGCAGAGTAGAGGTTCCCAGCCCATTATACAAGTGAGCCTACGTGTTTCTGGTTTATTTGAGTTGCTGCTGGGAAGCGGTTGAGCACAGGATTTTTTTTTTTTTGAGGTCGGGGTAAGCGCTGGCTCTCCAAAATATATTCCGTTTTGTGGATGTGGATTTTAGCGTTTGGGAAGGGAAAATTGGCAATGCCTTTTTAGTGCAGTTGTGCCACGCTTGACTCCTGGCCTCCCCTGTGACAGAGACAGCAGGTGGTGCTTTCTTGCTGGCAGGAGAGTTTTTGAGCGTTCTTCCCTTGAACATAAAAGCGTCAGGGAGGGGGGAAGAAGGGGAGGAAGAACTGGGGCGAGCAGCCTGGCAGGGGGAGTTTGTGAAAGCTCTGAGAGAAAGTACACATGACTGGAATTGACTCTTGACTCAAATGTGGTGTTTACTGGGAAGCCTGTAGTGTTCAAAGCTTTATCTAGTTATTTTTGACAGTGTTATAGGTTGAATAGTTTTACTGAGATGCAGAGAAGGAAAGCTGTTCTGTTGTGTGTTTGGATGCTGGCAAATGAGTACCTTGAGCAAAGCAAAAAGCAGAAAAAAGTGCCCTTAGTTCTTTGTCATCCGAGATAATGGGAAAAAAGGATAACCCAGCTGATGAATAAGCCGTGGCAGGATGTGCTGGGCAGAGCTGTCGTGGACCGACTGACTTATTTTAGCTTAAGCCAGTTGCGAGCCACAGCTCAGCATCATCCCCTCATCCGAGACTGGTCACGCGTGGAGTGCTGGGAGTAACCGGGTCCTGTGCCTGGAGCTGACTGCGCACATCCCTCTGGCACAGAGATACGGAATCTGGGCGCAACCAGCTGCCTGTGGCAGGGTTCATCTGCTGGCTGGACGCACTCGATGGAGAGCAGCCCAGCGACACTGTGTACATGACTCTCTTGCATTTTTACGCCTCCAGGTACATCATTGGGAAGAAAGGGGAGACCAAGAAGAAGCTAGAAACAGAGACTCGAACCTCCATCAGCATTCCCAAGCCTGGAGTGGAAGGAGAAATTGGTGAGCTTGAACATGCACAAAATGTGTGTTCTCTCATCAGCCCTTGCACAGACATGATTTGAACGGGCAGGGGGCATAGGAGGTGTTTTTCTTTTAATTCCTGCTTCTGACATGGCGCTGACACCCTTTATGGCCTTTGAAAAATCGCTTCACATTTCTCCTGAGCTTATTTCCCCTATCTATAAATCCTTATAAAGCAATATAAGGATTTTTTTTTGGAAAAAAAAAATCTATTTTAAGTCTATGGATAGTCTCACTGAAGTCACTTCTAGGCCTTAAATGACTGCCTTGAGGACTTTGGGCCTGAATGTGTTGGGGTGGTTTTTTGGTTTTGCTGTGTTATTTTTTTTTTTTAAATTAATACTATTTCCATTAACAAGGAGCTGTAACATGCATCCAGAAAAAATTGCCGCCTCGTATATTTATGCATGAAATAAATTTCAGCACCTGCTTTAATCTGAGAAGTGTTTTGATGACGTTGCTGCCTTTCTGGCGCTGTCACTTGATCCTGAGAGTGAGAGCAGGCTTTCTTGTACCGTATGTTCCTTCTCATCACTTCCAGTGACTTCAAAAGAAAGGAGGCGTTGCTCCTAAGGGCTGGCCCGTGCGGGTTTCTGCCTGAGTGGGTATCTGGACGGCCCCTTACGCACGCTCTGGTAATAATTGGCATGGCATACAGTTACGTTTGTGACAGAGCTGTGAGGAGCAAGTGACAAGGGGGATCCAGCTGTGGTGTTGCACAGGAACGTGGCGGTACTTCTCAAGAAGTGGGTCTTGACTTCTTTCTGAGAACCGTGAAGGACTATTAGGATGGTTGAGAGATGTTGAAAACATGTAATAATAGGAAGCCAAGAAAATTTTGCTCCTCACAGTTCTTTCCTTTCAAGCTCAAGGGTTCTCTGTTTGGTGCCTTGAAGTGCATGCACAAATGATATAGGCCATCTTGATCTTTGATAGATTTTTTTCTTTTCTTTTTCACTTTGACTGCCTTTGTGAAAACTTGAAATAATGCTCTAGAAATCTGAAGAGCCACTGAAATGATAGACTCTTAGTTATTGTTTTTAGGCACTCAGAGCTTACTTTCTTGAGAGCAGAGGGATACTTTTGATGGCGTCATCCTGTCTTTACAGAGGAAAGCACAGCTGTGCCAGGCATTTTAAGTCAAGCAGGGAGTCTGGTTAGGTTTCTGTGTGCACGGTTGGGAGTTTTAATTCCTATCGCTTCTTCAGCGAGCCAGGGACTAAGAGTAGAGAGGTGCTGTTGTGCAGGTTTTTCTAATTCCCTCCTGGCTGCTCCTGGATGAATTTTCTTACTTTCACAATATCCTCCAATATTGATATTTTAAAGCGCACGGATAAATATCATGTAAAATCACGATCCATTCATTACTTTTTATTTTGCATGTGTGTCAGTAGTCTCACTGTAGCTTCACGGAAACCAGACAGGTATTGCTTTGGTTTCCTTGCAGTGATTACAGGGCAGCATCGCAGCGGTGTCATCTCTGCCCGAACGCGGATCGATGTTCTCCTGGACAGCTTCCGTAAGAAGCAGCCCTTCACACACTTCCTGTCCTTCGCTCTCAACCAGCCCGCCATCCAGGAGAAGTTCCTGCAGTTCAAGGAGGAAGTGTTGGAGAAATGCTCAAAGGTAAGGATCCACGTGAGAATTAAAATCAAGTGGAAGCCCTTCGGCAGAGCGCCGTTTCATTTATTGAGAGATAGCTTTTTGGCGTTTGCCTTGAAGGCCTTATTCTATTCTATTTCCTAGGAATGTGTTTTTAACAGGCCTTTTACTTAAGTTGGCGGATCTGCTGTGAATTTGTTGAGTGCTGTTGTGAAATCTTCTGGAAAGTGGAATGGCTTACTTAGTAAATCGTTAGTAAAATATTTTGTTCTCCTTAGAGATTTTCCTAGGTAGGAGGATATCTAAGATTCAAAAGAGCGGTTGGGGTTTTTTGTTTTTAATAGGAAAGCCACTAAATAATGTAGTGGACTTTTCTACATTTTATATGATTTCTACGTGACCGTGAAACCAGGTAGGAATTCACGAGTTTGCTGCTGCTTCTATTTCACGTTTCTTTTGGTTACTGACAGTGAAGGAAGATGGGTGTCATTAGTGGAGCTGAGGGAGAAATGACTTGGTAGCACATGCCATCCTGCAAATCTAATCGCTTCCCTTCTTCCCCCTGAGACGCTGTGCTGACAGTCCCTCCTGCTTGCCTTCAGATCTTGCATTGAGAGCAGCAGGAAATAGTTAGGCATAGGGAAATGAAGGACAGAATGAAGTGAAAGCGGTGTATTCCCTGGTTTATTTTAGCATGCTTCTAGTTTGACAGAAGCAGTATGTCAGTGCACGGGGCCAGGCTGAGGAGAGGGAATGGTATTATTAAATTGCTGTGTCTTCTGAGTCTGCTGGCAGGACATCTCTAGGTAAGAGAGAAGAGTTCCTCTTCGTGACCGCTGCAGGTTAGATTGCGTACACGCAGCAGGGTTTTGTGGGCTGATATTCTTGCCTTCATGTCCATCAGTGCCTTTCAAAGGGGAAAATATAATCTCGCCGATAGCACAGCTTAAGAGGTTTAGTTTCCTATGCCTTCATGCCGGTGGGTGTGAATTATCTGATAGCTGGGGAGACAGGAGTTCTTACTCAAGTTTTCGTGGTCGCTTGCATGTCAATTGTCTCATCTCCAAGAGCAGAACTGAGCTGGCTCTGCAGTCTTGTCTTTCCTGGCAGTTCTGATTTAAGTCCCTCTTCTCCACCCAGCAGCCTATTTCCATGGCATTTTAGGATTTTTCTATCACTCAGCTTTCCACTTGATGTTAAATACAACCGAAACTGGCCAACAGATCCACGGATTAACAACCACTGCAATGCCATGCGGACCCTTTCCTCGGGCTAGGAGGATATCACTGGCTGGATCAGCTATCCTCATTAGCCAGCAGCAGGTACCTTTATTAAAGCTCACCGTTACTAAAAGAAAGCCCTGAAGACAGAGGGATGGAAACATTAGCCTGAGAAAGTGCTGGCTGAACAGAAAGTGCCAGACCTTGGGCTGGCGTCAGTGGTGGCCTGGCTCCCTCTGTTGGTTTCTAGTTCCAGTCCTAGTGTGGGGACACACCAAAGTCACAGGGAGAGAAGCGGCTTTTCAAGGGGCTGGTACCTTCAGCACAGGGCTCTGGTAGTGGCTGTTCGTGCCGTTGGCCCTGGACTGCACCCCTGTTTTCAGTCTGGTGTTTCTCTTGCCCTTTGTCCCCTTCTACCTGGGCTTGTGGCTGTTACAGTCCTTTCACTTGATCTCCCCCAAGGTCTGGTCCTGCTCTGCTTGAAGCTTTGGCATTCTGGACTCTGCTTATCTGACCCTCATCCTCCCCCTAGCTGTCTGCCGGCAGGTCCTGTGGGTCTCTCGTGTCCCTCCCCGTGGACAGCAAACCCAGACGTGCCCGCTGCGCGGGCAGTAACCTCGGTGTCATCCCGTACGTCTTGCTGGGTTCTGGCTTCCAGGCGCCTCGGTGTCAGGTGAATCCTTTCAGTGTCACATCTCTAAGATGTGGCCTCTTTTATTCATCTTGGCAGCTAACGCTGTCATTCATGCTGTCATCCTGTGTTTTTATTCCTGCAACACACTGCCCTCACACAGGACTAGCGCTCTCCTTGCGGAGCACTCATTTTTTCCTGCCTGCTGGTTTGGTTGCACCTCTGCAACCCTCCATTGTCCCTGCCTTGGCTGGTGACCTTACTGGCTCTTCAGACCCTTCCTGATCTGTCTCTATCACATTGTTTGTCTCTTGCTCGCTCTTAAGTATCGTTCTGCATCCCTGGGTAGGCATGGAGGTCTGCCATCCCCTTAGAAACACGTTCATACATTCATCTTGGTGCTTTCCCCAGTGTTGTCAGTCACGTTCAGAAGGAGCTGCCTGGGAACATATGCCAACCTTCACATACTCCGTGTCCTGGAAAGCTGCAGAAACCCAAGCTTGGTCAGAGGAGCGCTGAGACCACTGCTGACCGGGCGAGTCACGCTAATTTTTCCTCCTCTCATCTGACCTTCTTTCTCTCCTGCAGTTTTAGTTCTGTGTCTGGATGGCACTGAGTCCTGTAAGGCTCTGCGTCATGGTGAGGGATCCTGCAGCGTGGGCGTGCGCACAGGAACACATTTTGGCCTAACAGCTACTTCTGGCTTTCAGTAACCTCAGACTTGAACTGTTCTCGGACCCAGCACCCAGGCATGAATCCTCCTAATACCGGTAACAGCGATATCGCTGAGAGAATGTGGCACTCGAGACATAGCATGCCTTTTGCTGCTGCCGAGTCATCAAGGTGCTTCGAGGAATCTCCCAAAACGGTGGCAAGCTGAAGCTGCCCTACAGCAGGACACCTCTCTGTAGGTGGAAGCAGAAGGGCTGGGGCTGCCATTCCTGCTCTCTGTGCTGCGTGGGTGCGAGGTGCCCCGGCCTGGAAGCTGTGGAGTTGTCTTAGCACTGCTCCATGTCCTGTGCCTCTCAGGAGAGCCTGAAATGTTCCTGGTACTGCTTACATCAGCTCTACAGTTTCCATTTTTAGTTTGAAATGTGGAATTCGGTCAGTGGCCGGTATTTGGGGGTTTGCATATGGATAGCCTAGGAATATATGGTGCTTTATTTTTCTGCCCTTCCTTCTCCTGGTATTAGCAAAAGGGTTTCTAGATATATTGCTGGCTGTTAGTTCAAGGAGTATATTGCAGCCCCGTATGTCTCTCAATCACTCCACAAGCCGGTAATGCCACTCTAATACCACTTTATCTCACAGCAGGGTCTGCTGGAAAGCGTGTCAGTAATGAAAAACAGTAATTCAAAACTGTGCCTCACAGAGCAATAAGAGAGCTTATAGATTTGTCCAAAGCAAAGGGATTTCTCAGGATACTTGGAGAAATCCGAATAGGTTTCGGTTGACAGAAGCAGCGCGCTTCTCTTCCTGTTGCAATTTGCTGGTGCGAAACATTGCAGAATTAGGTAAACCCCAGTCTTTGAATGAAGCTCGGTAATAACGGTAAGGAAGGGAAAGGACCGGTTGTGCGTGTGTGAGGATTTCTTCTGGCCATTGAGCATTTGTGAGGGACTCTATTTCTCTCTGAAGCAGTTACCATGACAACCATTCATTTATATTTTATAGCACAGGGTTATGTTGGTGGGTATGTGCTTTCTAACTTTTTGTGTGTGTGTGCGTGTGTGTCTTTAAGACATTTTTTATAAGATGAACCGTGTGCTGGAATATGGAACGTGGTCCATGGTACGGTTTAGGGCTGCCAGGCAATGAAGCAGGGCTGAGGGGAGGCTCTTTTGAGGTTTATTTAATAAGAATACAGGGAGGTGGCTCACCTGGACAGGCTCTTTACTGGCGTGGTGCAGTGGGAGGTCCGGATGACTGGATGACCTTGGAAGTCTCCTCGCACAGTCGTGTAGGTGTCAGAGCGAGGAGGACTGAAACGTCTGCCTGAGTACGCAGGTGGAAAAGGGAAGAGACTTTGCAGTAATATTGCCGTGAAAAATCACAGTTGGGTCTTTCAGAGCTGTGCAAACACAGCACTTGCAGTCTTAACAGGCTGCAGATGTAGCACGGAAAAGAAATATGATTGCCGTAATATATGGCAACCTGTAAATATCAAATATTGCTAATGAGGTATTACATCTTGGAGTGGAAGGGACAGAAAATGGGAGGGGTTTTTCAGCCTGCAGCTCTTCAGTCCGTTCTGAGGAAATTCTGCTTTTCTGGCTCGCTCCTTTGTTTGTGGATCAGGGTGGGAGAGGGCATATAGCTGGCACGCAGTATCCTGCTATTAAGAAAAAAAATAATCATAAAGCTGTCTGCAAATATTGGAAGCTCTTAAGGCAGTAGAGAGGATGCAGCCGGGGAGGAAGAGCTAAGGAGTCTGATCCTTTGCCTTGTCATGTAGGCGGCCTGAAGTGTGTTGTGGTCTATGGTTTCCCTACTACAGGGTCTTAGATTTGAAGGAACAACGTGCTTGGGCTTTGCAAAGAGAGGTGAAGACTCTGGATAAAACCTTTTCCATGTTCCTTGTAAAGGAGGAGAGCAAAGCTAAAAGTCTAAGTAGCAGGCAGGAGGAAAAAAATTAATTTTTAAGGCTAAATGTGTGGAAATGAGTTGTTTTTTGGCCATGACAGGGCAGTGTCGGGGAGAGGCACAAGCTAAAATGGATGGTCATCACATACGGATGGTGTGTAAAGGGGATATTCTTCCTGCCTCTCAGTGCATCCTTAGAGAACCCAAGTTTCAACAGTAAATTTTTTGAGAGATGATAGATAATGTATTTGTATCTGCCGGCGAGTCCCTGCAAATACACCGCTTTCAGACTCCCCTGTAGGATACGGGGATGCCCTGCTGTGACACCTCCCCTCCTCTGCTCTGGTGCTCTACTTTCATTAGGGCTGGAAGCCACCGCTTGCCACGAGCCACTGCGACTGGGCTATGAGGAGTGTCCACCTTCCGCTGCACAGGGGAGGAGACTGGTGAAAGAGGAGCTTTTTGCCAAGAGGCATTTGGAGAGCATGGCTTAGATCCCGATGGATCCCTCTGCCCACCTCTGATGATGAATCTCACTCCCCCCTCCTGCTTTCATGGTTGTAGCTTATCTTGAGAGGGTTCCTTAGGTATTTGGAAGATGTCCATAAAGCCCCAAAATCACAACGTTGACAGGATCGCATCTCTTGTGCTCATTCTTCCTGGAGGTGGGTGTGATTTTCCCTTAGCAGTAGTTATGAACCACATATTCCTGCTGGCCAGGTTGCAGAGGACTGATGCCAGTGGACAGGACAGCTTCCCGTGAGGTGACACAGCGGTTGCTGATAGTTTATCATAATCTGGGATTAGAATAAATGGGCTCAAGCTTTTTTTCATCTCTGCGAGCAGCATCCAGCCACGAAGGGCTGCTAAGACACCCGCAGAAACATTGCCTGTTCCAGGGAGAGCTACCTCTGATGTAGCATCTATTTTATGCGTGGGAGAAGTGGGATCTGCCGGCCTGTGAAAGAGTAGGGGTGTAAGCAGGGTTTTTAGGAGCTGTCTGAAACACTAGAGAGTAAACCAGGAAGATTATCTAGGTCTTGGCCTGCTCACTCTGCACCATTCTTCCCTGCTAATCTCCCCAGCAGTGGTAGCGCGGCTTGTGGAGGTGACATGCCATCGCTTTGTCAGCTGTCAGCCCACACTCAGGTGTTGGAAAGCTCAGGGGAGAACGCTGCTTTTAGGGCAGGTTGGTGTTTACAGTACAAATCGTACTGGGGCAGAGGAGGAGGGTAAGGCATTTGCTTTCTGACCTGCAAACTGCTTTCTCATTACTGTACATCATCTGTGCGTGCTGTGCAAGTGACATCGGTTGTCCATGGCAAGGATAAATCGAACTTTCTTCCAGTTTCTATTACCCGAGCTACTGTTTTATGATGGGCCAAATATCCTCTGGCTACAGATACCCTTAGAGAAAAGAGGCTGATGGAGAGAAACCGTGTCCTGTCATGCGTGTTAACAGCAGTATGAATTAAAGGAAGACGAATGCAGAGAGGGGAAGGTGGGGAGAAGTGAGATAGTGCTGTCCCTCTCTCCTCTGCTCCCGATGTGCCCCGAAGTAGTTGGTGCTTTTTTCCGCCTGCTGCACAGTGCTGGGGTTTGCCACATGCTTTGCCACTACCAGCATGGTACGATTTGGGGTTTCACTCGGCAATAAAGTAATTAACAGCAGTGGAAGGTATATATGTGCTCTCTCTCTGGGGACTGCCGCGCTTTGCTGGCCTCTGGCTGCTGGAGCAAGCCCTCGGCCTCTGTGTTGCAGGCTGGCTCGTCTCCAGCCCAGCCCACGAGCCCTGCTGTAAAGGAGGGCATGGATATTGTCATTAGGCATGAAGAATGCCCAGTGAGGTGTGGGGCATTAAACTCTGACGGGCTGAGATACTGCAGTGTTTAAACAGCCGAAAGGTTTTATTTCAAACTCTGAAGTGCAGTGAAAAACTTCAAAGGTGTCATCCTCGGGCAGTGGACTTTTTGCAGGGCGAGAAAGGCTTCAGTGGCCTCGCACGTTGGCTTCTTCTGGAGTTAGACATTGAGGTTATTTAATATGCTGATGGGAAATGGCCAGTAAGTGGAAATAATTGTTTTAATATGGGCATGTTAACCATCATCGAGGTATTTTTATAAATATCCCCTAACAAAAGAGCATGTTTCTTAAAGCTGAATGTGACCACTGCTCCACCTGGGAGCAGTTCTTCCCCAGCAACAACACGTAGCTCTTCTTATAAAGGAAATTTAACTGAATTCATCTCGCCAAACAATGGGGCACGCGGGAACAAGAAAAATGTAATTATCAGAGGCGGTATTAGCTGTGCTTGTGTTGTGAAGTGCAATCTGTGTTTAGACAGGATTTAGAGACCATTTAGAGCTTGTCACTAGAGCTGGTTCCAGCTTTATCGCACAAAAAATGGACTTAACTCAAGTTTTAAATCTGTGCTGACTTGTGTCGAGTTCATTGACAGCTTTGACAGCTGTGGAAGTCTCCTCTCGAAACCCTGTACGAGTGAGCGGGTCCTCAGTCCTGAGTCCTGAGTAAGAGCCTGTCGTAATGAGCTTCCCGGCTGCCCTTCAGCAGCTCCGCCAAAAAGGCAGGCAGGGGGGATGCATGCGGCTGGGGGGCTGCGTCTCGCCTGTTGGGCTGAGCTCGCTCCCTCACAAAGCCTGTGAAATTTTGTTTCTTGTTTCAACTTCTGGTTGCTACGAACCCGAGGAGTGATGCAGAGATAAAAGTTTTGGTGACCCAGTACCTGTTCTCTCGTATTTATCCCTCTGGTGGAGGGGGGTGTGTGTGTGAGATAAGACACCTCTATATGATCGATTGACTGATTTGCAGGATCACGGGGTCAGCAGCAGCCTGTTCCAGAACCCAGCCAAGCTTCACCTGACTCTTGGGACGCTGGTACTTCTGAACGAACAAGAGATCCAGAAAGCCTGTGACCTCCTACAGCGATGCAAAGAGGACTTTGTGGAGTAAGTGATAAAAAGGGGATGTCATCACCAAGAACTTGAGTGGGGGGAAAAGCAGCAAGATGTCTTTGACAAGGGACAGCAAAAAGAAAAGCAGCTAAATGGTCTATCTCAACTCTAGAAATTTAGAAAAAGGCTGAAACATTTCAAGTGGGAGTGGCAGAAATCACCGAGCAGTCACAAAGAGCCTAACAGCGTCTTGCAGCTCAGCTCCAGCACTCAGCATTCCCTGGAAACCTGCTCTACTCATTTTTTTTTTCCTCACACGTGTCCCCGTTATTTTTGCGCGAGCAGTTTGTGCTGTTGTCCTCTGCCTGCTGCAGAGGGAGGGATGGGCTGCGTTACCTTCATGTGCGTTGTCTGCAGCAGGCTCTGGCGCGCTGCTTCCCCTCTGCCTCTGAGCAGATGCTGAGGTGTCCTTGACACGCGTTTCTCGATGCGGGGAGCTGTGTGCAGGGAAGCCAGCAGGAGCCGTGTGAGTAATCCATCTGAAACGTTCAGTGCTGCTCCAGGACCGGGGCTTTCTCGCTGCCTGTTAACACTGAGCTGCAGATGTTAGGGCTTTAACCGTAAACGTGGTTGAATGACACTGTAATTAGCTTATCTCTGGTCAGCTCAGAAATTGGAGATGGCCTGAGGGATTGGTTTATTTATTTAATTCTGCAAAGCCTTTGCACATAGAGCACGGGTCCTTGATTTTATTTATTTATTTATTTATTTGTTGCCTGGGTGCATGAAGAATTAGCCACGCTGTGCCAGCTAATATCTGTGGGACTTAATGCATGGCCAAAAATTCCTACCTCTGCCTTTAAAATGACAGCTCCAGTGTTTCAGCTGTTGAACAGAAATGCAAGTGCGTTTCCAGGGGAAGGCTCTACCCGCAATATTTGGGAAGTCTGAGCTTCCTCCTAAGTGGATTCAGAGAAAAATCTTTACTCTCCATTTCCTTTGGCGGAGGGGGAATCAACACTTGAATGTAACCTTTAGGTTATTTCCCCTGCCACACCCAAATAAATACACTTTGAAAATTAACTTAGGCTCCCTTCCACCCCCATAAACCTTCATTAGCGATCGTTTATTTTTCTAAATGCAGGCAGTGCCATGTGAAAGCAGATGTGCCCTTTTTGACCCTCTTTAGAGTACGGGGTGTTTAGCGTTCTCGATGTGATGTACACAGCAACACACTCGCGCTGTTTTCCTCCCAGTAAACATAGTGGAAGGGGAAATCTCCTTATTCCACCTGGGAAACTTTGCTGAGGATCTCAAAAGCGGTCTCTCAGGTGACCTGAACAGAAGCGAGCAAGGTTAGAGCAAAGTCACGCTCATGTTGTAACTCGTGTTTATTACTTCTGCGTGCCCAGGCACTCCCTGTGCTTTCCACGAGGCCTCGGTGTTAAATGAGACAACGGCACTTACCCACAGGGAGCTTTCGCCTCCCTGCGATGTTCTGACGGTAAAGGCAAGGAGGTGGTGTGTTTGGAAGCAGATACACTTCACGGTGCGTTTGCAGGTGTGGGAGCGCACGTTATATCCTGCACACGCTTTCGGGTTCGCCTTCCTGCAAGAGGAGCTGGAGCTGATTTTAAAACAGCTCTATTTACTTCCAGCATTTGTGAGCGGATGTTGAAGTGTACTTAAAACCGCATTCTGTATCGAGTGCTTTTCCCAGCAAAAATCAACGAGCTGGAGACTTTGTGTCACGATCGCTCTCTGCGCAGGGAAGGCAGGAGCTTCTCTGGAGTGAGAGCTTGTACTGTTTTACTGCTGATGGGTTGCCTGAAATGTAACTGGAGATCTCCGCGTTGAGACGGCCTGTGAACACTGACAAGTTGGCTTAATGCGTGTCTAAAGCACTGAACGTATGAATTTAAATGTGTTTATGGTATTTCTTGAGACGATGAGACAATAGCAGCTGGAGCCTTTCGAGCTTTAGAAATCAGGAAGCCTTTTTTCCGTTTCAGTTTTTTCAGTGCAAGCAACAGGCAAGATATGGGAAGGTGGAATGCACTGCCCTATGCGGTCGATACCACATTTAAGTCCCGCTTAACCTCAAAGTTGTGTTTAACTATAGCAAAAAATGTATTGTATATCATTCCCTTAGTAAAACCAAACATTGAGTGCGTGCATGAGGAGTACTATGCACTGTATTTCAAAAGCGGGTGTGACGTTTTGCTTTTTAACACGAGGGTCTTGTTGCATTTTAGCCAAATTGCTGGAGGGAAGCCCCTGACCGTGGAGGTGGCAGGAGTGGAGTACATGAACGATGACCCTGCCATGATGGACGTCCTTTATGCCAAAGTCCACATGAAGGATGGCTCAGACAGGTGGGTTCCCCACGTTGCTTTCTATCATTCCTTCTCGATGTGCCGCGGCAGCAGTAGCGGTGTGCCAGAGAAAACCCGCTGCCGTCTGAAGCTGGTGGGTGCCGCTGGCGGTCCTTGGGCCAGCAGTCAGGAAGATGAAGTCATTCTTGCTTCCTAAACCGGTTAAGGCAGTCAGGTGTTTGCTCTTTAAATCAGTCACTGGCGGTGCAGCTGAAAGATGTCATTTGTTTCTGTATCAGTCTGTCAGATTGAATAATGGTGTCGTAGCTCATGTGGTGATAAGATGGCCAAGGAGATACTCCTGAGATGACTTAGAAGGCAGGACAACTTGGCCTCTGCTGTCTAGTTCCCAACCTGCAATCCAGATTAATCTGGACAGCCTGGCATATTCTGCGGCACTTAATTATTCTTAAAACCCAGTTACGCCAGCAGGTCCTCGGAAAAGCATGGCTTGGTTACAGAGCTGGATTTTGTGTCTGTAAGCAGCCTGGGAACAGGCGCTGGGTGCGAAATGTCTGTCTTCTGAGCTGCTGGTGTGAAATCTCAGAGCCTGCTTGGCATCAGTGCGTGTGTTTGTGCTGTTTGCTGCTGTGGCTGATGGCTTTAGCTCTACAAACGGTGCTGCCCGGGATGTGGCGGTGCCTGGACAACCCTCTCCGTCTTGTTTTTGACAAGTACGTCACCAGCGGCGGCACCATTTTTTCTCTTACTGCTTTCTGGAAGACTGGGGAAACCTAAGAGCTGTTGTACTCCATGCAGCCGGTTGGGAGGTGGGTGGGAAAGAGGGTAGGGGAGCAGCCAAAAGAGCTTTAGCCTTCTCTCTCTGAGCCATAGCCTTCTCTTTTTCTGGCAGTGCTGCCCTTTTGTGTCTGCTCCCGTTGCTAGAGGACAGCGGGAGCTAGCAGAGGAGCACGAAGTGGTGCAGCTGGAGGAGGGCGGCTGTGAGCTGGGACCAGCTCAGGGAAGGAAGGATGTGTTCTGGCATCTCCTTTCCCCGAGGGCTGAGCAGGCAAGTGGGGCCCTCTGCTTAAAACCGCAGTTTGGAGGCTGTGTTGAAGTAAGAGATCGGAAGTGGGATAAGGAAATGGGTGGGAAAATGTAAGAATTGCTGGGAGGCAGTAGGAATTGCAATCTTTTCCTCTTCTTGGCTTTTCCACTTTGAAGTCTGTCCTACCCCAAAAGAGGTGAAATAAAACAAACGGGGCGGGTGGAGAACGAGGACAAGCTAGAGATCGGCCAGGAGACAGAAAAGCGGGGAGAAACAAGGCAAAAGCACTCACAAAGAGGAGACGGAGGCAGACACTGGATGACCCAAATGCCCTTCGGTCAGTTTGTTGTAGGAAGCGCCCAAAGCCTCAGCTCTGAGAGCTGAGGTATGGGCCTCTCTTCTCCTGAGTCGCTGGGCTCTGGATCATCTCTGAGGTGCAGTGCTTGAGAGTCTGCATCTGAAAACAAGTCTGCAACCTGAGGAGCTGCTAGGGAAATCCTGTAGAGCATTTAAGTAGGGCCTAAGGTGAGGCAGCCATGTCTGCCTGCATCTGGGGACAGCTTGAGTTGTTTGTAGTAGCACTGTGGTCTGCTCCAGATGCCAGCTGTATCCATTTGGCTGAGAAGCCACTTAGCCATAATGCTAGCAGAAAGTGCTGATGTGCACCGGGGGTAGCAGAGCTGCTTTTGGCAGGGGAGAGAAGTGAGGTCTTCAAATCCACCTTGCCTTGAAACTGGAAACGACCCCTGCCCGTCCCCCCGAGAAAGGGCTGGTGCCTCCTCTGTCCTTTGCAGAGATCTATTAGCCAAGGTTTTGACCAAACCCAGCTCCTGTGCTTTGCATGGCACCCAGAGGCTGCCAGACTTCTCTTCTGCAACACCTTTTTTGCTTTTTGCATAGCAACAAGCTCAGAGAGGGCCAATTGATCGTCAGTTTTTATCCTTGGCCCAGGCTGGTCCTGCCCTCACCTGTGAATTAATTCATCTGGCACTTCTCCCTTAATATAGTTCATTAACTGTTAGCGAGCATCCAGAAAACATTTCGCTTTGCCAAGGAGAAAAAAGATATTTTTGTGTTGATGGAGAGCAGGGAAAGCTTCTTTTGCTTCCTTTGAGATTCCAGCAGACACAGCGTCGGACAAACGGTGATTATCAAGAGGGGACAAATGGCGATCTGTCCAGAAAACTCTGCTTCGTTTTCTGATCTGCTAGACGGATCATCACCAAGCAGCTCCACGCGCCTCTTGCCTGCTGAAACCTGCTGTGCTTTGCTCAGGGAAATGGAGAAAGCAGGTGGAAAGCTGAGTTTCTCAGCTGCAAGGCCAATACTAGAAGGAGAGCGGCAGCCACGTGGTTTGCTGTGCTGGATCGGGCTGCTGCAGCCTGTGTTTGAGAGAGGTGTGTGCCTTCCTGTCTCATGCAAGACCTCTTGCTAGCTCTGTGTAGTTCCTGGCATGGCTGAGGGGTGGAGTTCCTTCCTGATCTTTGGATGATCTTGATCAGCTTAAGCTATAAAGCAGGAGATTTGATTTACCCTGACTTAGCTTGCATAACTGCAGACAGAATTAGGGGTTGGCAAGCCCTTCTGCACACATAATGGCTCAGACTGAGAGAGGGATCATGCTCTGATGCCTCCCACATGGCAAATAATTTCCATTATAATTCATTCTAATTTGTTTTATTTCCTTGATTAACTTTATAACGTAATAAAGCACCATTTTCACTTGAGCTATTCTCTGTTAATTTGTTTTAGTATTGTCTGTAATGATATTCATTTAATCTTTGTCATTGCTAATTTTAAAAATCACCGATGTAAAGCCAGAAAATGGTAGAAAACCACGACAAATGGTAGTTTGAGATTTTTGAAATCGTCACTTGGGGGCTGGTGGCCCGGGAGGGACAGTACAAAACCGGCAGCGGGGTAGGAGCTGGCATCCGGAGCATGGCAGCCCCCAGCTCTGGGGACCAGCCTCAGAGAGGCTGCACTCTGCCTCTCCTGCTGCAGCTGAGATGCCAAAGTGGTGGCACCTGGTGGAGCAGAGAGCTGTCTGACCCCTCGGACACGGGGAGAGAAGCACAAATTCTTCTGCAGAGAGTAATGCCCTCTTGCCTTGTTTTCGGGGAGGGGAAGCTCTTGTTTTAGTGCATCCTTGCTGCTTTTGGTGAGGCTGGGGCACTGCAGAAATTTGGGGGGGACAGCAGGAGCCTGGAAGTTCCTTCAGCTCCTTAGAGACAGGATATGTGAGCGTGCTGCTCCCATCACCTGCCTGCTCCTGCTGCCTGTCCTAGGACAGATCTGCTTGCAGATCCCGGCAGCCGTGGCTGCTTCCATCCCCAACAAAGGCCAGACGACAAGGTGGCCTTTGGTTCTGCTCACTCAGTAGCTCCGAAGCTGGAGCATTCACCAGGATGTGCTGTCTGGGTTTGTGCCCTCTGTTACCGCATTCTGGGCTCTCCCAGAAATGAAGCCCACTGACCGGGTTGCTTATTTGGGACAGAGAGGGTCTGAGCTCCAGCCCTGTGCGCTGTACAGGTCGTGGTCCCTGAGCGGAGCAGGTCCTCCGGGAATCAAGGTGCCTGAGCCCCCCTGGGGGTCTGCACCTTTTAGCATTTGCAAGGAGAGTCACAACGTGTTTCCTGGCAGTAGAAAGAAGTAGAAGAGTCCCAATAACATCTGTCACTGGGAAGAAGCTCTCTGCTATGCTAAATCTGCCCTTCTTTGGGGAGTGTTTGCAGCAGAAGCGATCACCAAGGAAGCTTTGCGAAACAGCCAGAACTTTTTGCATTAGAGCTGAATCCTGATGGCTCCGTTTGTTCTCCATCAGAGACTTCCATCCCTTTGCCTGTGTGTGTGCAGAGACTTCATTTCGTACATGCTGCCCTCCCTGGCTGGAAAGCAAAAAGCTAACAGTGCAGGGAATTCTTCTTGGTTTACACAGTTCTGTTCTTTCTCTGTTTGCTTTCCCAGGTTGCAGGTGATCGCCGATCAGCTGGTGGAAAGGTTTGTGGCCTCTGGCCTGATGCTTAAAGAATGGGATAGGGTGAAACTGCATGCTACGGTCATGAACACTCTCTTCAGGAAAGATCCAAGTGGTGCGTATCCCTCATCCTTAACTGATTAATGCATTTTATCCGGGAAATGCTTTTATCCTTCTTTTTTCGATTTTGTGATTTTTCTTAGTCTCAAAAATACCTAGAAGGTTGAGGGGGGATGTCACTAAACAAAAGCCAGAAGCAAATGAAAAAGCAATCAGCAGAGCTGGGGAAAGCAGGCGTTCTTTGAGCACTTTCTGGATCGTTTCTGAGGTTCTTTGTCGTAGCTCCAGAAACGCTATCACCCAGCAGCACTCAGAAAATCCGGGCCAGAGAGGAACGCGTTCAAGTACCCTGTGAGGTCTTGGGCCCTCTGTGCCCCAACCTTCAATTGAAATTCAGTAACAACTCAATGTGTTATGCTGACCTTTAAACAAGACGAAAACGTGCCTCTTTGGTCAAGTTAAAGATTGCCTGTTTGGTTTAGGAATGTGATTCCAGTGTCATTCTCGCGGCGTTGGATTCAGACGGCTAGGAGGCTGACTATGAGCTGTTACTGAGTGTACAGCGTCTGCCAAAAGATTGTCTGCTCTAGCAGCCTGTAGCATCGTTCCTAGCGCGTTACTTTATAAAGCAGCGCCAGATGCATTGCGTTTGGGGAGGGGCAGTACATTACAGCCTCGTCCCTGTGCGAACACGCGTGTGCTCTGGCACTGGTGGGTCGTTTGCAAGCCTTAAAAGAGTTGCACTAAAGCTTTTCCTGGCTTTCTCTGGCGCGGTGGCCTCTGTGCAACGCCGATAGGTTCTGTTGAGTATTCTCCAGTTGCTGCCTCCGTGAGTCTCTGTATGGACAGTGGGAACAGCAGACGGCTTGTGTTACTGTTTTCAGTGCGCCCAGCGGCAGACTTTGGGGATGACGGCTACAAAAGTCAGATGAACACACTCAGGCAGTACAAACCCTGAAAAGGTGGGGCTTAGCTCTCCAATTGAGCCCTGAAAACTGGTGAAAATGTGAGCCCAAAGTGCTGATGCGGCTCTCTGTCAGGGGAGGCACGCGGGCAGCTGCGCTGGCATTACCAGTCCGTATTCTGAACAGCCCCGTGAGGCACGCGAGGCATTCAGGCACAACGGCGAGAGCATTGCACAGATAGCCACAGAAGCCGCTTTATATGCAGTACAGGATTTGAATAGCGTGCTAGGTGTGAGTGGGACTTCACCGTTAATGCCGGGGATGAAAAAGAAATACTGAATATATTCACCAAGTGAGGCAGAGGTCCCGTGGAAAGAACAGATCATGTACTCGGGGATTATATAAAAATCCAGACACGCTCTTGGGAAATGGATCTAAGATGTAGGCATTTGGCAGTTGCTGTAGGCCTGGGTTGCTACTCTTGGGCTGCGTGCCCGCCCCGCAGAAGCACCGCACGTCTGTGCTTCCTGCAGCAGAGGTTTGTATAGGTGCTGCCCAGACCGCATCTGGTGCTCTGCTGGCATGCTCAGCCTAGTAGTTGGTGCTGTTCCAGGCCATGCAAGTGCTCGCGGTGCTCTCACCCCGGCAGGATGTGGGATTAAAATCAGCCAGAGAGGAGCAGATGGGTTGCACTGAGCCGTCAGCCCTACAGAATTGCCCGAGCAGTGGCTATGATGTAGGGTCTTTCCTCCAGGTAGCACAGGTGATTCCGATAGAGGCACCGATTCCTGCGAATTCAGCCTTGTTCTCTTTAAAAAAATCAAAGTGGAAGTGTTTTTTTTGCACTAAGAACTGGGCAAAGATGGTTTGTTAGCTGGCAGATGACTTTGGGGGGGAAGGGAGGGAGGGAGGGAGTGGGGGGGTGAAGTACAGCACACGCAGTTCTCCCATCTGAAGCTCATTCTGGTGGTGACTTTTCTCTTTACAGCTGAAGAGCGAAACAATACAATGGCTGGTAAATCATCTTTCAAGGAACGGGAGTCATTTAATGGCCGAAATATCCTCAAGGTCAGTATGAAACAATTAGGGAAATGGAGCCAGCTGTGGATATTGTGTAGCCAAAGGAGGTTGAAACACCTCTTCAAGACTGCTTTTGTATTAGGCTTATGGGATTTCCCACGGGGGGAAATCTGTTTAGAAAATAAACAATCCAGATCACTTGTAATTGGGAGCATTACAGTATTTAACAGAAGCGTTCGTAAAGCCGGTGAGGCTCAGATCAGGAGTATGTAGCACGAATGCTAAGTGGGTGTTTGTGTTGTCATTTACTTTGCTCGTGTTTTACCCTGGAGACTCAGGCTCCTGTTGATTCTCAGCCCACCAGAAAGGAGTACTTTGTTGTCTTGTTCTACTCACTCGTATGAAACTGAGACCGACTGCCATTTGACTTACTTTTTTCTTCTTTTTTTTTAATTTCTGCTATTGATTTGCATGGTTTTGCTCCAGAAAAATAGCAGATAGCAGTAGGGAGTGCCACCAGCCAGGATCTGAGGGCTTTGGGAGTGATCAGAGGGTAGAAAGCAAGATCCCCCAGGCCATGGAGGTGGGTAGAGCTCGAAGGAGAGCATCCTGCAGCCTCCTAGGCTTTGTCCAACGGGGCTGAGACTGATGCTGTGGTGCTTGGCCCCTGCAAGTGTCCAGAGAGAAAAGACGAGCACGGGGAAGTAGAAATCGAAAACAGCAGCGGGTTGTAAGCAAATTTGCAGTCCTCATTGTGTGAGGGGATTTGTTGCGGGCAGTTAAAATAAGAGGGCGACGGGACAATGCATGAATACATTTGGGAGCTGATTGAAGATATTCTGGTAACAAAGAGACATGAGAGAGGACGCAGGCTGGGTGGGAGTTGGAGAGCCCAGAAGGACTTCAGGGCACCAGAGGAGGGAAAGGGTGCATTTTATTTGTGTTTACAGTTTTGTTGTATAATGTATTAGGCTCTGGACGCGTGGGGATCTGGAGGCAGGGAGTGGAACTGATTGATCTCCTCTGCGCAGAGGACAAACAAAGGGACAAAATTAGGTTAAGCTCTCATTGTCCTCAGACGGTCTGTGCAAGCACGATGTCATGACTCAGCATCGCCACATGTTGAGCGTTCGGTGTGAGACTGCAGTATTGCAAATTGAAGTAGGAAAGCCACAGACGTGGTCCCTTTCTTAATGCGATCGGCGAGTTTCGGTTAGCTCCCGGTGTCCGAAAGCTAGGGTCCCGAAAGGCGAGGTGCTGTGTGCCTGCAGGGACTTATCTTTCAAGGCATATGCCCTTTGCTCCTTTCTCTCGCGTCTGTTAAACTTGTCCTCGGGCTTTATAGAGACGTAAAATCCAACCCTCAGTCTCCCTTAATACTCCTCATCCAAAACCATTTACGATTTGGAAGGCATTAACGATGCTCCCTCTACTGGTCACGCCATTTGTGGACCGCACGGCGGGGTCTGTGGGTCTGGTGGTGCACAGAGCTTAGAGATGCAACTGCCCTACCTGGAATGGCTACTACTTCTTCTCGCTGCTCTCTGAAATATGAGCCGATGCATTTTTAAAGCTCCTAATTGATTTTGTACTGATGTAGCCAAAAGAGCCGATGGCTGTTTGGACTGTTGATAATTACTTCAAAGCATGTCTTGCTGCAAGAAATGTCATCCTTCTCCCCCACCTCCACTACGTTTCCTAACCTGCTCACTTCGTATTTCCCTTTGGTCTCCCACGTGCCTGCAGCAGAACGCCCGTTGGCATTAATTAATTACATGAGTCATAAATAGCTCCAGGCTTCTTACCAGAAGAGCCCAGCCTCAGCCAGCCACTGATGCATTCTCGCATGACCTTGCAAGGATGCGCCAGTTCCCTCCCAGCCCCCTTTTATATACATTATTTATCTTCTGCTCAGGGAGGCTGCCCTCTCGCAAAGTGGCTTCATTAACTTTTGCGATGGGATCTAAACGCCGGGCTGTTAATGAACATGGCTGCAGTTAGGCAGGCTGGCTTGCGGGTGCCGTCCCCTTGTAGGTAGAGCGATGTGTTTCCAGGCGGTGGAACTCCACGATAGCTGTGTTGGGTGGCAGCGTTCCCACTTGGAAAGGTGACAAAGCACGGTGACTGGTAGGAGGGCATCAAGTTGGGTTTTTTGTCACTCTCATTCCTTTTATGCAGCTACGACTGGCGCCGAGGGGCCAAAGGCTTTGCCAAGCGGAGGGCAGGACCTGAGCTATCAGGGCACGATAGAGATGCCTTGGATCTGCTCTTCCAGTGGTCGGAGCTGGAGAGTGTGTGTGTGTGCAGATGCGCTGGCAGCACGTTTGCTGATAGTATGCCTGCGTTACCCCAGGCTCCAGCTGGTATTTTGCTTTCAGCAGGACTAATCGGAATTTTATTTAATAATCCTTTGTTCTACCCATTCCGCGGAGTTAAACATACACTCCTATTTGTGCTAATAAATGGTTGTCCAGGCCGGTACCTTCCCACACTGCTCAGAAAATAGATCCTGTAGGATGAGTTGCGTTCGGGAGTTTAAATTACTTCGGTCTTGAGGAATATCCATGAAAAAGGCTCCCTGGCCTAGATAGTGCCGAAAGCCCAGGGGAGTCTGTGCCCCAACAGCTGAGTGAATTGTGTCTCCCACGAAAGAAAGCACTAGACTTTAGCATCGTGCTTGTCGAGTCCCAAGAAGAAGCTGGGGGTGCTTTATGAACTGCTTCATGTTATGCATGTTATTAAGAAATAAGTATTTCTTCTAAGGTGGCTGGTGGCTAGCTCATCCAATCCTTTGAACATCCAAGTCACGTACCCCAACTCTTGCTCTGCTTGGGGACAAAATGGATCGTCTCTCGGCGAGCGGAGGGAGGAGGCAGTGATTCACAGCTGGGAGACGGCGGCAGCTCCGTCCCTGCCAGAGAAGGGTCGGGCCGGGTGGGCGGCCGGGCCTCGGGGGAGATGTGGGTTTGGCATCGCTGTGTCCTCCCGGGCGGTGGCTGCTTGCCCTGCATCGCAGCTGGCCAAGCGGCGCAGTGCTGGCACAGAGGCTGGGCAGCTGCCTGCATCTCCGGAGATGAGGCTTGGCTGCCTACGGGCTTTTATTTATTTTGCTTAGTGGAAAAAAAAAATAAGGCCATGGTGAAGAAATAAACAATGCAAAGAGATGCGAAGGTACCCCGTTGGCCAAAATTTTCTAACGTGATTTTTAAAGGAAAGGAGGGCTTCCAATAGGGAAAAAACCCACCTGGACTCTCACTGGATTAAAATGGAATGATTTTTGACTTGAGGAGTGGCTTTTGCTGCATTCAAACAAGAGGGAAGCAAATTTTGAGAGCAGAAAGAGATGAACCCCGCCGCTTAGCACAGCTCTGTGCATTAACAGCTTACAAGATTAAATATTGAGGGAACAGCTACTGAGGTACAGCGGCGGAAAGCTGCACATCTTATGTCTTAGGGCATTAGGGGAGACTTTAAGCTGGGATGCAAGACTGGGAACTGGATCAGTCGAGGCAGTGACACATGCTGCCAGTGCCCTAGTCCAGCAGCGGGAGCGGGATTGCTCCGGCAAGGCTTTGAGGTTGGACGAGGCATAATTCGACGAGGCTCCTTCTCTTTTGAAGCCTGTATAGAGGGTATTACGTTATGTGACTGTATCTGCTTTCACTTGGAGTGGGGGGAAAGTGCACTTACTGGCTGATACAGCAGGGCTAGTGGAGAGCCCATTGTAGCAAACCAATCCGGTAGTGCTCTCTCTTGTCATTTTTATCTTGCTGGCTGAGAACAGCGCAGTGGCTGTGGTGTGCAGCGGTTCAGTTTCAGACATTTCATGCAGTGCCATAGAGAGAGATACAATGAAAAAGAAAAATCTTGCCCTGGATAAACCTGCCAACCCCTCAAAATACCCCAAACCCACCAAGCGCTAAACAAATTAATATCTGCCCCTGTGTAGAGCCACCATTACTAACTTGCCTTGTAAATGAGTCCTTGTGTTCTGCAGCCATCGGCACCCGGGCCTTTTCTGTGTAACTTTTGTTAGTGAATTTAAGGAGACAGAGCCTTTTCCCGATGTATTTTTAAGCTAAGGTGAAATCAAAGGGCCAAAGAACCCCGCGTTAGGTGAGATCAAGACTGCCCGGTGTTCGGGAAGGGCAAGAACATCTTGTTATCCTCAGCGAGGTGTTAAAGGTATATATCCGAAGTAGGACTGGTGACTGGAACAAGTATCTAACAGGAGGTGGCTGCTTGGAAAGTTTAGAGTTAAAAATACCAAACAAAAATCCACTGGGGTGAGAACAGACTGAATAAGAGATTGTGGTGCAACATCACTGTATCAGAAATAAGGCAGTGCTTTTCTCGCCTCGGTGTTACAGAAGAATCAAAAGCCGAAACGAAAGGCTGTAATGCCGCTTTGCAGAGGAGAGGATTTTTGCCGTCGGTTCCGATCCTGCCATCACGGAGGGATGCTGAAACGATCGAGGGGGCTCAGCAGCATGCAATTAGAGCACCAGTGGGATGGGAGGATATGACAGTTGAGCAGATGAGACCAAAGCTCAATGTTTGTATGATCTTGGGGGGAAAAAAAGGAGATTAAATTGGGGTTGCCGTGAAAACGCTTTGCTATGAATTACATTCTTCGGGGGCAGGGGGGGGGGAAGGCATAGTCACATTATTTGCATTCGGTGAAACAGGAATCTGACGCGGCATTTGAAAAATCAGACTAGACAATAGAGGAAAAATATCTTCCTTGGAGCATTTGGGCCTCGGAGCCGAGCGATGGGGTGGCGTTGGAGGCACGGAGGGAAGGCTGAGACGCCGCACTGAGGAGAAGGCAATGCTGGAGGTGCAGAAGGTTTGTGCCAGTTTGCCTGCATGTGACAGAGATCCGTTTGGTGACCCTACCATAAAGGGGAGAAGCAGAGGTGCTCAGCACCTCTCTGACTAATTTTAGCAGAAACTGTGAGTGCTGGAAGAGGGAGGATTTGCTGAGAGGGTTATAAAGTTTCTGAATCCTCTTTCCCGTTCCAAGCAGGGCTGCCTGCACCTCTACCGTCCCCTCCAGCCGTTTTGGAGGTGCTGTGGGTGCCTCTGCCTTTGGAGATGATGCCATGGGTGCTTCTGCCTTCCAGCCAGTGGGCATCTCGCCTCCTCATTGCCCCGAGATGGCTGTTCTGCCACCAGACAGCATCACCTCTTTCATCTTCAGAGGAGAATTTTTCTCAGCAGAGCTGGCAGGGCTTGAATTACAGCGACGCCTTAATAGAAGACAGCACATTAAGTGCCAAAAAAAAAAAAAAGAAAGAAAGAACACATTGATTATCAAAAGTAGGCAGTTCATCCCAAAGGTGCTGTGACCCTTCCACCGGATAATTTCCTGGGTCTGTCCAAATGAATTGACTGGCTCCATAGCTGGGCTCCTCCTCTTGGCGATTTGGTGAGCGTAACGAGTGGGTCGCATTGATGGGAGCTCCTTGTCCTGGTATTCCCGGATGCGTCTCAAGCCTCCTGGCATCTCTGCGGCAAAGTTGAAGCCTGGCTCTTAAAAGCCGTTGCTGCATTTGCTGTAATAGGCAGTGCCAGGAGCCGCGGGGATGAGGCTTCTTTGGAGAAATGCAGTCCTTGGTTATGAATTTCCTTGAACAGGTTGTCCTGTAAATCCCTCATGTTTGAGGCGTAGCAGGGTCTGGGAAGTTCGCAGAGCCTTTAATGTGCTGGAGGTTTGGCTTTTTTTATTCTTGTCTGAAAGATGTGCAAAAATCTGGTAACCTCCAAATGCCCCACTTGTATTTGTTTCTTAGTTTGCAGAATGCCTTTCACCATAGCAACTAGGGTTTGATTTCCTCAAGCGCATGGATTTTCATGGATTTGTGGCAGGGGGGAACGGACCCAAACCCCTGAGCTAAAGCAAAGGTTTTGCAGCGTGGGGGCGGCAGCGGTACCACTAGATTTGGCTTGCAATGGAGGGGGACGCCGGAGGGCGAGGATCTCAGCTGAACAAAGGCCTGCACCTGGCCCCACATAATTTTATTTGCAAGAAATCTGGCCTGACAGATTAATTTCGACTATTGGTGAACGTCGCCCTCCCCACTGCTGCGTCACCCTCTGGCAGCTGGGGTGGCTTTGCTCCAGTTGTGCGGAGAGCTGAGGTTTCTCGTGGTGGCGGTCAGAGGAGAAGGATGGGCAGCTGCCACGTTCGCAGGGCTCAGCTGGAAACGTCCTCCCCTTCCCACCCGCAGGAAACATGCTCCTCTCAGGCCGGCGGATGAAACCCAGCTGGGGAGAGGCAGGAACATTGCAGAAGTTAGGAGGAGGGAACAGAGCTCCGAATGATCCTGAGAAATCAGGCAGAAGGGCAGGTCTGGGAGGGAGCGGTGGCATCGGCGCAGGATGGAGAACTACCTTGATATCAGCCCTGCAGACCGGGGTTTGGGTTATGGGGCACTGCTCCAGAGCACAAGCCAGATGAGTCCGTCTGTGGAAATAAAAGAAAGAGGCAAATAGCTGTAAAGTAAACCTCTGATGCTTAACACTCAGCCCCCGGAACAAGTACTTGTCCAGTTTCAGGCACCGTGGATGGGTGCAAAGAGCCCAGAAGGCAATAAGATAATCAGAGGGCTAGAAAACGTCTGCAAGCCGAGACTGAAAAACTTAGAGTTGTTTTGAGGCTAATAAAAAGTAAGGAGGAGGAGGACAACACATAGGAAAAACTCATTAAGCGTGTGAAAGCTTTTGCCAGTAGTGGATACTACATGCTCTGATGGTAGGGCGAGAAATAATGGGCTTCAGTTGCAGCAAGAGGGTCAAAGTAGGTGTTGGGAAGATCTTTGTAATGGGAAGGAGAACGAAACACAGCCCTAGAGGAGCAGGAGAAACGTGAGTCCCGGTCGTTTGGAGTGATGCAGTGAAACCAAACCCTACTTCAGGAGGGAGCAGAGCCGTTAGCCCAGGCTCTGCCAGCAATGAGCTCCTCCCGCATCGGGGAAGGAGGGGATGGTGCAGCTGATGACCTCTTTTGGTCCTTTCTTCAGCTTGTCAGTTTATGATTACTACATGAGATCTATGCAAAACACCCGTGAGATGGCATTTGTGAACATACCAAAAGCTTCTTTGGCATTTGCATGGCATTTACTTTGGCTCAGTAAAATAAAAATATAAAGAAGAAACCTCCCATCACATATGCCCACGATCTTTCTCCCTGAACTCTGTACATGCTTCTTGCTCGTACGCTGGTGGTACTTTTCCAGATAGAGATGGTTGTATTGTTATTGCTTTCTGAGGCATGGCACCGGTGATTTAATCAGAAGAGCCTTTCCTGTGTCATAGAGGAGATACCCCCGACTTGTACCCCGTGTTGGGCTTGTGCTAACCCAAGATGCTCATTTGTCTGCAGTTTCAGGTCTTGGTGGTTCATGGCGAAGTTCGTGGACATAAATGACTTGGGAAGTAGCAAGCTGAAAGCGAACGATGAAGGAGTTAGTGTTTTGCTTATGATACAGATCAGCTGTGCTCCCAAAAGATAGGCTGCGGGGACTTTTATGGCCAGATTGTCTCCCTCCTGAAGTCTGCGTGCTTTATTCTTCCTAAGGGAAATGAGGTGAAAGGGCCTCTGCTGCCACCTTTTAAAACCTGCCAGAGGTTGAACGAAAAGGAGAGGGGAAGGGCTGTTCCTCGCCTTATCTGGGTGGAAGGACTGGATGCTGTACCGGTGATGGAGAGACACTCCAGAGCCAGCTGCGCACTTGCAGAACAAATCGAAGGATCGGCGTACGCCTGGCTGGTGCTTGGAGGCCTTGGTGCAGGCAGCCTGCTCCTGGTGACAGCCCAGGTGACAACCGCCTTCCCTCTCTGCCCTCCCTCAGCCCTCTCCTCCAGCCTTGCCTTGCGACTCTGCAGTAATGGAAGGTGTGGGATGCCCAGCCAGCGGTCCTTTAAAAAGCCATGGAAAGGAAGCAGGAGGTGGGGGAAGGCCGGGAAGATCCGCCTCTCTGGATGAGTGCCTGTCTGCCCACTTTTCCTACGCTTCTCTGACGTTATTGCTGACAAGCATCCAAACACAATTAAACCTCTGACGGATAATCATTGGCGGAGTGGTGTCCAGAGTGAATAATACAAGAATCAGATATTTCTTTTTGGGCATGAAACTGTTTCAGAAAACATTATTTTGAAACTTGAAAATAGAAGGAAAAAAAAAAATCTATTCATTGAAAAACTCCCCAGATCTTCACACGCTGCCCGCTTGTGTCTCATCTTCCGGGAGCCACCAGGGGATTTTGGTTTGGGTTTTGTCTGTCATAGTTTGGGGGAGTTTCACCACAAATGGAAAAGGTTTTGGTGTGTTTCTCGGGAAGAATGAGCTCTGCCAGCCTGGGAACTGGGGCAGCTTCTGCCTTTTGGCGCTGTGGAGGTAACAACCTTCGGTAGCCCGTTGGGGTGGCCAATGGGGAGGTGTTGGTAGCATAAATCCACAAAGCCAAAACAGGGCACAGGCAGGCTGGCCCCCGACGTCCCTCTTTTTACCAACAGCTTTCCATTGCTGAGGAGTCAGCCTGATGAGGAGCGACAGAGGTGCTGCTGCGGCCGCAGGTGCCCTGACAGGCCTGTGCGGGAGGTGGCAGGAGTGAGGAGCATCCAGCAGATCGGTGGCATCCCAAAAGCAGGGTTGGAGGCTGTGGTTCCTGCAGCAAAGGAGAAGAGCTCCGATGGAGAGTTTGCTGGAGTTCAGTGGACTCTCCCTAGAGTCCATCAGTGTTCCTGAGTGTTACTTTCACATTTCTAAATCTTTTTTTATTATTATTTTTAATCTGTCTGTGTTTTTTGCCATCAGTAAGTTTTCCTCTATCAATCCTTTTTGCTTAATGCTGGTACCAGCTCTGTAACACGGTGGTTTGCTGAAGAGTCGGCACCTTCCCTGCCGTAGCTGGCATGGGTACCGCAGTTGCACTTTGGCCAGGTGATTTGGAAGAGCGCTTGTTCTCTGTTCTTCTGCAGTGTTTTCCGTCCCAAGCTGTGGATGCATTATACAAGTGTTATTTCAAAGCTATCATCCCTTATGAGATGGAAAAATACCCTGATGGTTATTTGGGCAAGCCACAGCCGGCAGTCTGATCCTGTCTGGGTCCTTCCCCTCCCTTGTAGTGTAAGATGGGGCAGGAAGGGTTTGGGGTGTTGGGACCGTGCTCTGCTGCCGGTACTGCTGGGAATATCCAAGGGAGGGTGCAGAGTCTGAAAACACACAGGTTTCATTGCTCCATGTGGAGGCACCTCTTCAGAAATGCCGCTTAATTTTTCTCCATGCTCGTCAGTGGGTGCCTGGGATTTTGTTTGCTTCTTCCCTTCCCCAAAGGGGATCACAGTGCCGTAGCATGCTGATTTCCCATGGAAAGCAACCTCCCGGTCCCTCACAGCTTTCCGAGTTTGTTCCTTCATTCACCGTGGCTCCCGATGAGGACACGCCATGGGTAGCGGCTGCCGCCGGGCGAGCTGGTGACTGTTGTCACTGCGTGCAGAGCAGATGAAGCTGTAAAGCCTGCGGCTCCTCTGAAGCTTGAGTTTAATCTCCTGGTTTGAGCTCTCTCCACGCTGCTGTCTGCTGCTGGACCCCGATTCCCAGTGTGATCTTGTGTGGCCAGAGCACTGGGTCACCTGTCAAAAGCGATCCTCCTGCACGTGTCCTCCCATGGAGGCAGAGACAAGTGGCACTCAGCCTGTTCCCATGCCCTCCTGGAAGGGATCTTTTGGTGGCTAAACCTTCGACCCGGGCGAAACAGAGAAGAGGTTGCTGGCGTCCCGTCCTCAGCGTGGGCTGCACAGCAGGAATGACAGGGAGCTCATCCGCAGCCGTAGGTTCCTGGAGCTGCGAACCTCTTCCTTCCTGCATCTCAGAAGTTGCTAATTTCTGTGTTCATTCCAGATACGGAAAACGGGACCTCCCTCAGCCCCCTGCCGAGGGCAGCTGGGTTTCTTAGGCTGATTGGTCACAGGCTAATGACATTACATGCCTCTGCTCGCCTGCAGCGCTGGTTCACCGGGGACAGTTTTGTACTGTTAATCTATAATACCCCTACCCTAAGGCGCTGCTTTCTGTGGCTGGAGTTCACAGCAAAGCGAGCTCCCCGCAGACTCTGCGTGTGTGTGTGTGAGTGTGTGTGCGTGCGCATTTTGTTCTGCAATAATGCTGCTCTTTGGTGGGAGTTTTTAATTGCAAGGCATTGCAGTGAATCGTTGTTCCCTCGGCATTTCCAAGCTCTCAGCAGAGCTGCTTGGACTTTTTATTAATTCAGGATGGGTTCTTTTGGCTGACTACGGGAGACGACGTAAGCTTTAAAAACTGATCAATAATCCTGATGGTAGCAGCAAAATCCAGGCCAGGCGGCGTGAGTGCAAGCCAGAGATTACGTGAAGGAAGTTTTAAATACTTCTTACTCCCTTCCCTTGTCTGGACTTATTTTGTCCTCCTGCTGCCCAGTGCCTCTCCAGGCAAATCCATTAATATTTCTTATGCTTGTTGAGTTCGTGACAGGTGATTTAAAAGCACCGTTTTGTGTTGGCATCTCCGCTCTTCATAACCAGAGCCGAAACACGTCGCTGCTGTCCTTACGTGGATCAGCGCCGTGATTTATTGCTGTTGTTTCCAGGTTTGAACACAAAGGTGCTGTCTCATTCTGGGAGGGCTGGCTGCGGGAAGCGAGCCCCCGAGGATGGCTGCATGACAAATACCCGCGCCCAGGAACACAACATCATTTAGACACATGTTTTTTAACTGCTTCGTCGACGAATCGTCCTCCTTTGCATTTGTTTCTGCAGTGCTTTGGTACAACCTGCTTCACAGGCAAAGGCGGGGGGAAAAATAGAGAAAAGAGGCATCCTGGGTCTGATCTGTTGCTCTGCCTTTGATAAGGAAGTAGTTGTGGTTTGGGGGCTGAAGTTTGTACTTGTGTTTTTGGCTCACGTTTGCAAGGAGCCAGTGGTTCGATGTGTGATTCTTTCTCTCCCAAAACAAATCCTCAGCCTCTGTCTGCCTTCAGAAAATGATTGTCGCACCCCAAGGGAGCCCAGCTGTGTAATTTGTGGGTAATAGAGGGGAACAGACCTCGGAGAAAGAAGGGCTTCCAATATCTGAATGGAATCATCTTAAATGAGAGAGATGGGGTGTGGAAATGACAGGCATGCTGGTAGCTTTTCCTGGCTCAGAATAAGCGACTTCTGGGGAGAAATGGAGAAAAGCTTGCCTTCTGGGAGCTATCACAGGGCTGCCTGCCTTTCATCGCCACCTGCGTGATTGTGTCCTTGGACCGGCCTCCCAGAAGGGAGAGGGAGATGAGGGAGCGCTTACAGAGGTGGGCCTATGGTAGTTTGCAGGTTGACATGTGAATTATGGATTATCCACGGACTGCTACCCTGCCTCCCTCGGGGGCTCGTGGCTTTTGGGGAAGGCAACAGGGCTGCAGTCCTTGCCGTCCCCTGTGGGTCCTGGGATGCTGCTCCCGGCAGGATGCTGTGCCGTTCTCTAGGCACTCGCTTCCTCCCCATGGGAGAGGCCGTGTCCTTCTAGGCATCCTCGCCAAGCAGCTTCTGATCCTCACGCTGTGGTTTGAAAGGCAGGGCGCATCTCTGGCACGTTTGCTTGGAGGTGCTGGGTCTGGGGTTAAAAGTTAACAACGCGCTTGCCTTATTGGGTTCTAATTTAATTTGGGAAGGCAGCAGGGGGACAGAGGGCACTTAGTCTGCTAAGTGCTATTCCCTTGATGGGAGTGAGTAGCTTGCACGGCGTGCGTGGCATCGACTTCATCAACTGACCTTTGCCTCCATCAGGTTCATTTTAAAAAATAAAATAAAAAAAAAAAATCCCAACCCCCAACCTCTTATTTATTCTTTAGGCAGCGAGGACATAAATCCTTCAGTGTGTTGGGATTTATAGAATTACTGCGCTTTTGCTGAGCCTCACGTCCCACTCCAATCAAATGACACGGCTTTCAGTAACCGCGCGGGGGATTGCGTGTTTCCTCCCCCTGCCTGCCTCTGAGCCGCTCCCGACCCGCTCCTCCTTGTGCTCCCTGTGGCCTTTTTGGGGAAAGGTGGGCCCTTGGCACCCATGGGAAGGGACAGGAGGGGGACAAGGCAAGTCTTAGGGTTACCAGCATTTACGACTGGAGCATAACAACCTCCAGGTAGCTTCTTTCCTCACCCAGAATAAAAAAATGCTAAAACGCTTTCATAGGAGGCATTTCATCAGCTGTGTTACAGGCCTCCTCCGAAACCAGAGCGTTTCCGTGGTGGCTGGGGAGAGGGGGGAGATATAAATATCTTTTCTTGGTTCTGCTTGGCTTTTCCCCAAGATAAATAGAAGTGAAAGTCAAAAGTAGAGGCTCGGCCTTCTGAAATCTCTTCCTGAGCCCCCAGGGACCCGAGGGCAGGATGCTTCCATGGTGGGGAGCCAGCTCCCGGTGTCTCGGGGGGGGTGTCAGAGGGTGATGTTTGCGGGTCCTCCCTCCCCACTGCCTGAGGCAGATCTTGGCCGTCCGATTGCTTGGCTGTGCTCCGCACGCCTGGCGGCCAGTGGCTGCTGTCGCGGGAAGCCCCAGGGAGCAAAGAAGCATGGGTGAGAAGCCGGCTTGAAACGAGAGCAGGAAAAAACCTCTGTGGTTGTCCTCTAAATCTTGTGGCATGTTTGCTCTCAGAAAGTACAGGCACATTACCAAAAATCAATAGTTCTAGCGGCGTTCTCCCTGGGAAACACACAGGCGCTCGGACACACGAGAGGTGGTACGTCTTAAAAAAGCCAAGGGAATACAAAGTGCTTTGGTACGAGCAGCGTACAAATGGAGGGCCCTTGACCTGGGCAGCGTCTTCTGGGACTTCTCGATTGTCTTTCTGGTCCGATGTGCATGAGGCTGCGCCAGGGCTGGGGGAGGGTTTGCCTCATTAACTAGTTTTGCTACTTTTTGCTTTGAAGTACACGTCTTTTGTAAGAAAAACAGGTTGTGGTGTGCAGGGATAATAAAAACAAGCATTTGAAAGACTCTTCCTTTGGCTGCTTTGTGTAAAGCTTTGACTTCTAGGGCTGCTGATGGGACCGGCACATCGCGGCGTTTCGTTTTGTTTAGACACAGAAACGCGTCTCGTCCCCCTTCTCTTTTAAAAAATCCTTTTCAAATCCTAGTATCTTCTTGCTTACCAGCGCACCTACTGCTCCCTCCGTTAGAAACAGGAATTATTTCCATTTTTCCTTGGAGAATGCTCTGTGAAGGCAAGGAGCGTCAATGTGAACGCCCGTTTTGAGAGGGGTGGGTGTTAAGCTTGGGGGTGCGTGGGCACGCTGGCGGCGAGCACTGCAGCGCACCCCGGAGAGAGCTTCAAAGCATCCTTCCTTCTCCCATCAGCCAAAACAAAAAGAGAAAGGAGACCAGCCCCTTTTTACGAACATCTCTTATTAATGAGACATTTTATCCTAAGTCCTCTAACATGAACGACGCAGGCTTTTGGGAACATAATTAATCTTTAATTGTATAA